>NC_046369.1:9015824-9305824 GCF_011125445.2 Fundulus heteroclitus
TGCGCAGGCTTGCAGCAGCCACCCTTGCCCCCACCCCTCTCATTAATATGTATGTGATCTGAGGCAGCTAGCGAAGACAGTGTGTTTCTCACCCGCTGATTAATGCTGTCTGTCAATTACCTCTAGATCCAACCGTGCTGTGGAGTTTCCCCCAGGACCACACAGACCAGGTTGGAACACACTCTGCTTTTTCTTTTTCCACTCTCTCCAAATCTCTCTCTCTCTCTCTCGTTCAGTCTTACAGACAACCTCTGCTGCCAACACCACCACCACCTCCTCCTCCTCCTCCTCCTCTCCCGTCTCTCTTCCTTTTTCCTCACGCCCGAACTCACCCTGCCTTCCTGTGGTAACCTCCCCCAGCACCTATCACCACCACCGCTCTCCTTCAGGTGCATCCTCTCCTCCTCCTCCTCCTCCTCTCCACCATCTTTCCCTGCCTGACTGTACGTCTGTTGTCGGTAATGAAAAGCAGTGAGCGGGTCTTCAATAAATGGTGAATCTGTAATTATCATGCATCCGTGACAGGAATGCACACCTCTGTTTCCCCCTCCTTTTTTTTTTTTTTCTTTCCCTTTCCATCTCCTCTTGTCCTACTCTTCATTCCTCCTTTTGTCTCATATTTATTGCATTTGGTTTCATCCTGAAATGGTTCTGGCACTTTGTCGTCTTTATAAAACACTTATAGGCGGTTTCTACTATGTGTAGATAATGAATCATTTTGTTAACAACCACTTAATTCAAACGCTTATTTTTATTGACCTTGTGTTGCTAAACTTGTTGATTATTTCTCTGAACCTTGCAATGATCTGAGACCTTCTGGCCTTTGTCCAATCATTCATTTGAGCAGATTCTGATTTCTCTTTAAGAGCTATTAATACAAAATATATATTTTTACTTTCTCGCTTAATTTGAAAATTAAACTCTACTTATACAAAAAATTGATTCCTTAAAAATTCTCCAAGGATACAGAGCTCAAAATATAACTGTCACTACTGTTTTAAATTTTATTTTTAAATGATCTTGTAGAAAAATTTATGTTTTGGGATACAACATTAATTTCAGACAAGAAAGGTTCTTATTTACTGTCATGTTAGATTGTTAAACCATCCCTTAGAGGTGCTTCTAAGTGGCCTTTAGATCATAATTCTTCATAATTATATTAGGAGCAGAGGTGATGTCACACAGTGTGTGAAAGAGAGCAGTCGGCGCTAAACGGCTAAGCAGGATTTCCTACCATTTAAAAACATGACAAAAGGATTAGAGATGATATTTTAAACTGTCTTTAGCCCCTAATGTGGGTGATTAGTGCAGTTAGCATGGTTAGCGTCACTTAATGGTTTCCATGTAGGAGGGAGACCCTTACCTGAACTTTGAGATTCCCAAAAGACTGCCAACGTTTAAAAATCCAACATGTCTGACAGAATGTGACTTGTCAGAAAGATAAACAGCAATAGTGCTGTTAGTTTGATTTCTTTTGGGTATGTCTCCATAGAAAATACAGTTTCATTTCTAAAAGCTACTTACACTTTTTTTTTAAGTCCCCTAATGCTGAAAATAGATCAGTCTCCTTTAGTTGGTAACAACTTCCTGACTAAAGATGAGTTTTGTGATGTGTTGTGTTCAATGTTTGGGGAAAAAAAAAAAAGATAATAAATCTGATTTCTAGTTTCCAACCAGTGGATCACAGATGAAGTGTTACACGACCAAGTCAAAAATAAGTAATTGGTAAATTTGTAAACCCTAATGTATACTTAACACCCCCCCCCCCCACACCCACCCCCCCCCCCCCCCCACCACCACACACACACACACACACACACACACACACACTTCCATTGACTTCAATTCATTCTCAATCCTTTCTAATCCTGAGCCTAACCCTAAACTTTACCGGTACATACCTAACCCTTACTCTAACCTAAATATAATTTACAACATTAACAACATTAAACTACACAATAAAAAAAACAAACTAATCAAATTTTAATGAATATAATGCTCATTTGCAATCATAAGGAATACTTTTAGTTTCGATGTGCAATTAAATCATGACTCGATCTCATCTGAAAATGATTCCATGATTTCATGAACTGTAAAGAAAAACCACATGACATAAACTGGAACATAGCTTTGTCTACATTATAATTCGTTTATGTTACAGGAGGAAAAAAAGCTGCGTATCAGTGGGATTTTCTATTTACCTCTGTAGCCTCTTGTGACTTCATTTAACAGCACTTAACATGGTTGAATATGAACTCATCATCATTATATTATAAACAGCTAAATAGGACCCAGGAACTAAATTATCCTTCATGTCACTCACAGATTTTATCAGCTGTCTCGGGGGGACGGTGAGCGCATTTGATTTGATCAGATTTTTTTTGAAAGGCCTGCTCTTTCCCCCTAAGAAAAACACGCCGCCTCAGCAGGGTGTCTGTTTTTTTTTTTTCCCCTGTCTGAATTCACCTTCAGAGCAAAACGGTTTAGATCCAAGATGATCAGAATGATCTCACATGCTTTAATGATGGGAGTATATTTGTGGATATCCATGTAAGCATATGAGGTTGAATCACTCTCCGGTGTTGTATCAGCATGTGACAAGTTCTGATATGCAGCGTCTTGTGATTGTTGGAGAATATATACACACTGCTCAAATAAATTAAAGCATGGAAGAGACATTAGATCTCAATTGGTTAAAAAAAAATCCTACTGGATATCCTTACTAATATGAAATGTGTTATGAATAAAAAGAATCCCACATCATTGGATGAAAATGAAAACTTTCAACTCACAGATGGTTTAATCCAGCATCATAGAGATAGTCAAACTGAAAACTTGATGCAGCAGGCTGGTCCAATTGGCAGTGAAGTGACTAAAAATGGTCCTCAGCAGTTTGGATGGCCCTCATGGGCTTGTATGCATTCCTGACATGGTAGGGTCGGGCTTCTCATGAGATGATGGATAGTGTCCTGCGGTATCTCCTCCCAGATCCTGACCAGAGCATCACTGAGCTCCTGGACAGTCTGAGGTGGAGCCTCATGGTGTCAGATGGACCTAAACATGATGTCCCAGAGATGTTCTATTGGGTTTAGATCAGGGGAGACCAGTCATTGGTAACGGTTCCTTCATCCTCCAGGAACTGCTTGCATACTGTTGCCACATGAGGTTATCATGCAACACAACTAACCCTGGGCCCATTCCACCAATGAAGGGTCTAACAATGGGTCTGATGATTTCATCTTGATACCTAATTGCAGACAGGCTGCCATTGTTTATCCTGTACAGTGCTCTGCAGAAAGAGAACTAAAAATAAGTAACATTTCTTGAAATTAATGTATTTGCCCTTGATTTGAGCAGGTAAATAAGATTATTTGCCAATGGAATGAGTATTTATACCCCTAAAATAATATAATTAGATATCCTGCACGTGAAATAAGATGATGGAAATTAATGGTTTCTATTTTAAGTGCAAAAATCTTATTCCATAGTCTTATTTACCTGCTCAAATCAAGAAAAATACTTTAATTTCAAGAAAGATTTTCTTATTTTTAGTTAAATTTTTGCAGTATATACTTCCCACACCTACAGTGACCCACATCCAAACCGATCATGCTGGTCAGTGTCGCAGGCAAAACTGCTGTACTCCTGCTATAATGATGAATAATAGACATTAGATATGATAATATAACTGATATTAATAGCAGCTCCGAAATAGGTGTGTGACTTAAAAAATTGGGACAGTTATCCATCATGTCCAAACTTATTCCAACTTTGATGAGACATAAATCCTATACATTCAACTGGAAAATAAACAATACTGTTAAGGGTTGATATAAAATCTCCGTCAGTTTTGTCCAAGTGCAGCTAATGGCAAAAGAAAACAATTGAGGTTATTATTCACGCCAAAAGTGGCCAGACAACACAAAACATAGTACTTGACAGTGGAAGGAAATGTGCAAGGTAACGTGAACAGATTGGAGAAACACCGCTGCACCTTTACACAACAGTTTCGCTGTTGGGTTTAAACAGCTCTGCTGCTTCTCTGATCCACTTTGAGGAATAAACAGACTTGTAGAAAGACGCTTCAGGCAATTTCTACCTGCCCCACAAGAACCAATGCATGCTACCAGAATCAAGCATAAAGGAGAGAAAACTGTCTCAGATTTATACACGTCTGAATCTAAGGAAGATGTGTTTACGGAGGCCTCATCCCACTTCTTTCCTCCATATCTCCCAACGACCTCACATTTCTTCCAGTCAGTTGTTTGTGTGCATAAGATGGCCCTTAAGATGGCTAGTTAGGGCGTTGTGTACAAAGGGATTGGCCCTTTCCTCCATTTACATAAAGGTTGTATTCACGGGCCTCATTACCAGGATTAGGGCTCTTTTTCCTCCATTGTGGAGCTGAAGGCTGGAGTCCTCTAGCCACAGTCTCAGTCTTCTGTGGCTTGAGCTGGCCAGCATATGGCAGCAGCAGCCAGCAGTCTCTGCAGAGGGACTCAGAGCTCAGAGCAAGGCCTCCTTTTGTTTAGGCCGTTATTGTTGCGCGGCGTAATGACATTTGTAGGCCGTAGGATCGAGGTGGAGGGGTTAGTCTTCCCCTGGGGAGGGAGACGGAAAGAGGGAGGAAGAGCGGGACGGAGGGAGGGGGAAGGCGTGTAGACAGACAGGAGTGTGGATTATGGAAATATGAATTGATTTTTTTTTTTTTTTTTTTTTTTCTGTTCAGCGGTAGAATAGAAAGCTCAAAGGAGAACAGACTGCAGGCTGGCTGACACGCCGGGGTGGTGCTAGGGAAATGTGAAGTGAGAGGGGCTTGCTGCCTCTTTCTCTCTTTCTCTTCCTGTTTTTCCTCTTCTTTTCCCTCCTCCTTCCTCTTTTCCTCCTTCAGCCTCAGAGACTCTTGATGCCCTGGTCATCCACAGATGCCACTTGGATAGAGATGGAAAGATGTAAGAGAGAGGGAGGGGAAGGGAGAGGTGGCTAAAGCATATATTTGAATCATAAGAAGGTTTTTTTTATCGTTTTTTTTTTTATGGTTTTGCAAATGAAGCAGACAGATGGAAATCTGTCCGTTTCCTCTCAGATCTCATCCCAAAGTGTTTTTTTTTTTTTGGGGGGGGGAGAGAAACAGCAGACTCATAAGCACAGAAAGGATACAGCCAGTTTAATCTTGCAAACTATTGCGTGGCGTATAATGTTGGTGGCCCACTTCTTCTGTGAAGAACAGATGATGATACGATAAACACTCAGCGAGCTTCAGAGAGGATTGTTTGGAAACTAAGGCTGTTAGCATCTCCACAAGTAAGACGCTCGCACAAATGCACTCTAATGCAAATAGCTGTATGTTTGTGCTCCAAAATAAAAATCACTTCGAATGGCTTCTGGGGTGTTGTTTTTTTTTTCCATGATGCGATCACGTTTCACAGTTTGCAAAGTTAAATACAGTGATCAGCCATAACATGAGCACTGACTGGAGAAGTGCATAACAAAGATTCCCTTTTGCTCATTGCAGCAATTAGCAGGCAGGATATATTAGTCAGCAACCGATCAGTTTGCCTGTAAAGTTGAGGCGAGGAGGAAATAAATCGGATTTGAGTCTGACGGAGCAATATTGTGATGGCATGATAGCTGGGCGCAAGCATTTCCAAAACTGCAGCTCTTGGGTTTTTTTTTGTCGTCTGCATTGGACGGTATCTATCCAAGGTGATCCAAGGAAGCAACGGTGCTGAACATGCGACAGGGTCGGAGCTCACTGATGCATGTTGGGAGCCAACGCTGGGTTGTTGTAGTCCGATCCAGTGTACGAGCTGCTGCAGCACAAATTACTGAAAAGGTTGATGCTGGTCCTGACAGAAATGTGAGAAAATACTCAAGTCATCGCCGTTTATCGCCTTGGGGTCAGCAGAACTGCAGACCAGTCAGGGTGCTCATGCTGATCCGTGATCTGTGTACTGCTTACTTGATCTTTTTTGGGGGGGACGGGGTGGGGGTGGGATGTTTTGCCTTGGGTCTATCCACACTGATGGTTGTGGATAATGTGCTCTGCCGCAAAGCCAAAAATGGTTCAGGAATACTTTGAGGTGTTAATTTGGGCCCCTCAGATCACAATCCAACGGCGCATCTGTGGGATGTGCTGAACAAACAAGTCCTATCCAGGGAGGCCCCAGTAGCAGCCTATAGGACTTAAAGGATCTGCTGCTAACATCCTGGTACCAGATACCTTCAAGAGTCTGGAGTCGGTCTGGGTCAGCAGTGGTTTGGCAGCCAAAGTTACCATAAATTGGTAGGGGGGGAGGGGCTGTGTGAAATGTGAGAAAACCAGAACCATGTGACCGTCAGCCTCTTGCACAAAGGTGTGGGCTTTTACAGCAGCAAGACTCCACCCAGCAGTTCAAGTTTATTCTTGGCCTACAAAGTGGGACTTGAAACGTTACAACAAACTAATATTACATTCTGATGAATCCTTTGCAATATTACTGCGCTCACTGAGATTGCAATGGTAATATATTGCGATTTATATAAAGATGTGACTAAATCATAAATGTAATTAGTTTTAATTTGTTAATAGTCTCCCTCTATATCACTCTATCTAAATGTTTTAGTTATGAAAAAGTCCAACGTCTTTTCGATCTCTTTTTCTGAGGTAAATTACTGTCCTGGTGACTTTTTACCCCGGTAATAGGAATGGAAATTCAGCGATCTTATATTCACTCCATAAAACTACCTTGGTTTCTGTTGTGAAATTGTGCCTTAAGTTACATTTCTTCTTTGTAAATTTTTTTGTGGAAAAAGATTAGATACCTGCTGAAAATCTTTGACTAGATTAAAGAACAGAATTGTGGGAAACTTTGGTTGTTTTCTAAAAAAAAAAAAAACACCAATCTTGCTGTTCACCTCATCTGTGTTCTGTTTGCGCTTCTTCTCAGTTCCTGTATTTGCGCTTGTTCTCTCTCTGCGCACTTCTTTAGTTTAAGTTTCCTCTAACAGATCACATCGACAGAGAAGTGATATAAAAACCCAACACGTCATTACTCTGCATGCTTCTTAAGTCTTTCATTGTCATTCTGTTTTTAAAATCACAAAGGAGCTCTTAATCTTTGCTTTCATCCTCTCTGTTCTGCTGTTTCCTCTCTTTTCACCTTCATCACCTTATTTCTATACATGTGTATTCGTTTTTTTTGCTTTATTATATTTTTCCTCCTTGCCTGATCATCAACCTCCTTATTTCCACAACCCTTATCCTTTTGCGTCTCAAAGTACTGTTACTGGAATTTGCAAATGCAAATTATGCACAAATTACATATATTTTTCTACCAGTCTGGTCGTGTCAAGGGAGAAATAAAGGAAATGTTGAATTATAAATAGAATTCACTCCAAGGCTCCACATGAACTGTAAACTAAAGTTGATGTTAACTCTCCGTGGCTATTCCGCACATTTTACTGTAATAAGGAACCTTTGATCTTGCTGATGCATACCGTGCCGAGCTGACTGTACGAGACGCTGCTTTCATTTATGCCAAGGTTGCGTGTGAGCTTCGGTACTAAAGAAAAATTTCTTCTTTGATATGGACACGTACGGCTATGTATAATCAATTTGTAAAGCTTTCCAAAATTTCCCCGTTCTTTTCATAAGCAATTGTTGACTTCCTGTCAAACAGTTTTCTGATCTCATTGAATTTTGAATATGAGGGCTCTGCAGGGAGGACTCATTGACTGTATCAAAGAAGTTGCTCATATGTTTGGAAAAGCAGGCCTATATCTCTTATTTAAGACATGCTGCCTTATTTTTTACCTTGGATTTAATGGTCTTGGAAGGATAAACGCTTCCCTGCTTCTCTAATGATTAAATTCCTCTCTGATGCAAAGAATTCAGAATTAAATGCAGGGTCCAAAATAAACACTTTCTAAGTGGTAAATATGGACAGATTTGATCACACTGCCCCAACTCTACCTCTGACTGTCCTAGGCATTTTGGGCAGCATAATCTTTAGAGTCAACTAAGGTGAAGCATTTTTGTGAAAAGTCGTGCATATAGTAACCTTTCTTGACTGTCCCATGCATTTATTTATATTGGATATATTTTTCTGTCGCCTTTTTTTGTGTCAACCACTGGCAACTTTCGTTAGCTATGGCTTAAAGCCCAACTGCTTGCTTCTAATAGTCCTGTAAATCCATCTCAAAAGCTTAATGTGTCAAGAGACAAAGAGGAGGAGAAGAAGAAAAGAAGAGGACGGTCTCTCGAGGCTTCGTCCTCGGCAGCTCTGAGAGCTGCTCTGACACCGTGCTCCATCAGGACAAGTCTGGCTGACACGCCGTGATTGGTGGCCACAGCTCTGTGTACGGACTCTGGATGGGGGTCTGCGGGGTTGGTGAGGAAAAGGTGGTCTGAGGGAATGAGGTGATGGAGAGGAGCCTGTGGACATGATTGGTGACTCTATCCCGGAGGGAGCCGAGTGTTGACCCCGAGGAGAGAGGAAGATGGAGGGTGAGATGTGTTGGTGGAGGAGTCCATGCGGGTGTGCAAAGGTTGGGTAGCATGGGGTCACAGATGCTAACCTGAAGACAATGATATGTGGGCCTCAGATGATACGCTGCACAGCACTCCAAGGAAGGAGAGGTGCAAATGAAACAATGGAAAAAAGAAAATGGAGTTGGAAGTATTCAAAGAGAAAGTTTACAGTCAAAGGACAGCAGCTAATGTTTACTTGAGATTGTAGGTAAAGTGATTTGGGTAAGGTGAAAGGTATGCAAAAAATAGTAAAAGGAGGCAAAAAATAACCGAAATGATGAAAAGAATAAAGTTAAAAGGAAATATTTTCAGCTTTTGTTGCAGTTAGAGCTGAAAGTATTTTTGGTTCATTTGCATATCAGAAATTTGAAAATGCTCAAGGTTAGTCACACTGGACGAGGAGGCACCTGTGAACTTTAAATTTCTTTATTTCTTTAAAGTCTTGACGCATTTAAAAAATTGGATCTGTCTTGCAATATAAGATGTCTATTTGCAGAAAATTAGGCTTCTTTTTGCTTTGTTTCTGTAAAAAAGCACCATGAGCAGTCTTACCTACTACTCCTCCATAAAGGTCAGATTTGTGGAGAACATGCATAAGAGTCTCTTGTCCTGTCAACATACTTCCACCTGAGATGTGGATCTATGCAGCTCCTCCAGAGTTTCCATGCTCCTCTTTTTTCCCTGTTTCCTGCTCTCCTTGCCTGACCTGTTGGTTCAGGTGAATGGCCATATCTTGGTATGTTCTTAGTTGTTACGTATTCTTTCCATTTTTCGGATGATGGACTGAGTAGTGCTCTTTGAGATCTCTAAAGCCTGGGAGGTTGGTTTCTAACCTAGCCCTCCTTCTACAGATCTCCACTATTTTATCTCTGACCTTTCTGCTGTGATCCTAGGTCTTCGCTAGGCTGTTTGTTTTACCTCTGTGTTTGATACACAAAGGCCATCTACAGGAGCTTAACATTATTGTAAAGTTATGTCTTTGAAGAAATAAGAAAAAAGCCCAGCAAAGATGTGGCACAGTATCTGAGAGCTCCATCATCCTAAAAGCTGGTCGGTCTGAATGGCAAGTTATAAACCTATTTGAATAAGATTTAATTAAAGAAATTTGAATAAAGAGGATTTGTGCAGGAGTGCTTGCAATGTCTGCAAATCTGATTGAAAATTGGCATTTTGCAAAGTTATTAGTTATCTGTAGACACTGGTTCCTTTGAGCTTCTCAGCTCTGTTTGCGCCTCTGTAGCCACTACAATAAAGCAGCGACATCATGGTACAAGGTATGAGTGGTTGGTTTTATAAAAAAAAAAGGGATTCTGTCTTACTCCTCTGTGTTTTCATCTGTTGAGAGGTCTAAATGTGTGTGTATTTGTTTATGCCTATGATGTCTTGGTGTGTCACAGGGTCTTGTCTTTCCCCTTCACTGCATCCTGACAGCAGTGTCAAACAGGGCCTCGTATGATCTCTGTATGTCTTTGAGAATATATCTATGTACGTGTCGGGGTTGATATTGTTTTTATTCTTCTCCATAACCCCTTTCACCTAAGATCCCCAAGGTGTTCCAGGGTCTTGCCTAATGGACAGTCTCGCCCCGCTAAGCTGGCCTTTGGCTTGGGCACTGAGCAGGATGCCTAACTAGGCCCCGTTGTTGCTCATGGGTCCTGATTGTGCTGACCTCTGGGGCTGGCTTCCTGGGAGAAGAAGGGTGGTAGAGGGGGGAAAAGCAGAGCAGAGGAAGTACTTTTACGCCCCGTTGCTCACATCTCTCCAACATCAGCCAGTGACTGGCAGAAAGAAAGTGGGAGTGTGTTCTGGCAGGAGAGAGAGGAGCCTTTAGCTGCTTGTCTTTCCCCAGCTGCAGGTGAACAGAAGATTAACCAATGTGTTGCCTGGTTAAGAAATCCCTGGATGCATTTAATGTTTGAAGTTTGGTTAATACAGATTTTTGTGTTAATTCCGCTTTCCTTTCTGTTCTCACGTAACGGTAAAGGTGCTACCCGCACCTATAATGCAAGATCTTCGAGCTTTCCTCATTCTAAGACGGATGAAATTAAATCAGTATACCTCAAAACACTATTAGCTATTTGAATTTAAACGTGCACTTAATTGTCCCGTTTGAAGGTGTGTTGATATCTAACACGAACAAGCCGAATGGAGCGAGTGATTTATATGTTATCTTTATGTAAACGTGCGATTGGGAGCAATTTACCGGTCAGTGATATCAAGTGTTTCAAATGACGTGAATTGGGCGAATAGAGCGAAGTGAAACTGCAAACAGTGCATTGGACCCGCGACTAGAGCGAACCGAAGATTCGCTCGAGATCAACAATCTAAACTTTTGTCAATTTGGGCCATTTGTTTTAGTGTGAAAATGTTTTTCATATGTTACATATTTAGACAGTATAATTAGGCTATATGAACAGGCGCTCTGCCATAGGTATAGAGAGCCTATAGTTCGTGTCCTGGAGGGTGATCCGTTCCCCGATACGGGACTGTAGGTCCTCACAGTGGGTCCTGGACAGACGGAGGTACCGCTGGAAGCTACTGTCATCCGAATGCCGCTCCTCTAGCAGGTGGTGGTACTCGCCAAATCAGGTGTGTCTCTGGAGGATCTGGTGGACCCATGGGTGTCGACGCCGTAGTTCGGCTTTCCACATTACATACAGCACAGTGACTCGCTCGATAAAATTGATGTCCGCGCGCAAATAGCTTACGAGAGAGAGGCAAAATGTCAAGCCACCAACAGCACACAATCAATGCAAAAACTGTGCCACCTAAATGGGTAGACATTGCCAGTACCCTTTTGAGGGTTGGTTACTCCTGGTTTAAGCAGTGCTTGCCTGGTACCAAGGAGCCCATGGTATGCCAAGAACTTCTCAACTCACCATTAGATCACCACCACAAGTCTTTCATACAGGGTTGAATGGATCCTTGCTTCTTGTCAATCAAAGACATGTCGGTTATGTGTTTGATCAAATTCTGACATTTACCAAGCAGCAATCTTTCAATCAAATGTTGTTTTAACATAAGTTGTAGTGTAAGTTTGCTTTTCTTTACTGATAGTAGTGGCACCCAGTGTGGTTTTCTGCAGTTATGGCTCGTCTGATTAATGTGCATTCAGAGATAAGATTCCAGATACCTTGGTTTTAACACATGGTTATTTTAGGCACGGTTGCCTTTCAGGCATGGACCGGTCTTCCCATTCCCCTGCCACATCAGACACAAGGTACACAACTGCTAATCACTGGATATTTTCTCTGTTTTGGCCTATTCTCTGTAGCCTGAGAGATGGTTGTGCATGAACATCCCACCGGATCTGCAGTTTCTGAAATTCTCACTCCAACAAACAGGACACGCTCACGTCACTTAAACCCCGCTTTCTTTCCTCAGTTGATGTTGAATTTGAACTTCAAAAACTTTTTACCTGCTGCGATTTGTGTTAACAAGCAGCAAAACTGGTGTACATAATTAAGTGGCCAGTTAGTGTGAATCTGTTTTTTAGGCTCTGATATCTTTAGAGCATTTTTTTTTATACGCAATGTCAAATTATGGGAACAGAGAGTTTTGAATAGGGAACAAGGACACTGTTAGCGTCGCGTCAAAAGATTGTTCTGCTTTGATTAGTCTTTGCAATCTATAATGGTTTCTCGGTACCTCATGCATCTTCTTACATGTAATGCACTAACAGGAGTGTGAATTTGAAGTTGCTAGAAACCCCCCAATGTGATAGCTGCCATGCAGGGGAAGGAAGAGTGCACTTTATTTGGTTTCAAGTTGTTTGTTTCAAACAGGAAAGTAGTAGTGGAAAGTATGTGATGCCAATCCGAACAAAGGCTGCTACCGCTGAAATAACTACGTTGCAGAGGACATTGTGGCTTAATTAGCTAGCATTTTCTCTGAACTCCCCCAGAAATGGCACAACCCCAAGGCTCCAATCACAGACAAAGATGGAAGGAAATGGCAAAGGAATAGGGTGTTGGAAATAGGGGCAGCAAAAGGACGGGGGAAGAAGCGGGTGCAGCAATGACCTGACCCTCTTCGCACTATTCCATGTACATCTGTCAATGAGACGTGCGCAGCCAAATGTTTAGCAGCCCCGTGTTGGGCTACGGCTTTCCTGCTGAGCTCCTGTGTATATGTTCTCATTGTGTGTTTTTAGTGCATTTGTGTGTTTGCATGTGTTTGTGACGCCATGTGTTGGAGGCAGGCCCACATCAGGGTTCATACAGTCGAGCTTAGCCCAGTGGGAGTTGAAAGCTTAAGAAAGGAAATCCCCCCCCTTGGCTGCTTGCTACACACGTACACACACACACACACACACACACACACACACACACACACACACACACACACACACACACACACACACACACACACACACACACACACACACATCTTGTCATCTCTATATCTCTCTCCTCCTGGCACTTCATTAATGAAACCAATGCTTGTATGTTTGGGGCATATGCAGCTCTCTTGGCCCAACACTACTAGTGTGTGTGTGTGTGTGTGTGTGTGTGTTAGGAAAAGAGACATCTCCCCCTATCACATGGTAATATATTCAGTGGAAAATCTCAGCAGAGGCATAATACTGCCGCTCTGCCCTGTCTTAGCCCATCTGTGATGTGTGGAAAGGACACGGGCAGGACAGGGCATTAGCTCTAGAATAATGCACATTGTTATTGTTGCCGGTCTATACGTAGAGTCTCTAAGCTGTCTGCCCTTTCACCCCACAGCATTAGTAGGTCCAATGTGGACGAAGCATAAAACTGTGTCTTACTTCAGCAGGATCTTATGTTGGAAATGACTCATACAGGTGTTAGACTAAGATGGGGGGGTCTCAGGGGAGGTTATCAGTTTTCTAGGTGCAACTCAGTAGGTTAGAGTATCAGTGAAAGCTTAATTGATTTCATTGAGAAAGATGAAAGTCAAACATAAATAAACATAGCCAAAGCTAAAATGTACTTTATCAGAAACTAATATTTTACATAAAATCAATGAGAAGAACATTTCCTTTAAGAAATGTGGTCCTACAAATAAGTATCTGCATGTACTGTACAGTATAGACTCAATACCTGGTCTGGGCTCCTTTTGCATGGATTATAGCATTAAAGCAGCGTAGCATGGAGGTAATCCGCCTATGGTTCTGCTGAGGTGCCAAAGAAGCCCAGTTTGCATTAATAATAGGCTTCAGCTTGTCTGTAGTTTTGGCTCAGATGTCCCTAACCTCCCTCTTGATAATACTCTACAGGTTCTCTAAGGGGTTTGGGACAGGGGTAGTTTACTAACCTATCAGGCACAGTACCATCATGCTCATTGAACCAGCTTTTGGTTCCTTTGGCAGTGTGGGCAGGTACCAGGTACTGCTGGAAAATCAGCATCTCCATAAAGGTTTTCAGCAGAGCGAAGCAAGAAGGGCATTGAGGTTTCCATCTGCCATCTCTGGTTGGATACAGCACTGTGTGAACAGCCAGGCTGTTTAGCAGTGACACTTTGTGGCTCACGCTGTTAGGTTTTCTTTTCGCTTTAAGCCATAACCTTTGAATTTGCTACAAATAACCAATTAACGAATCGATGTTAAAAGTAAATGTTAAAATTTTTCTTCACTGAAATAGATTAACTATTAAATGATACTCCATTTTATAAAGATACACCCATATTGCCAACATGTCCTTTTTACTCTTCAAGCAAA
The DNA here is from genome assembly GCF_011125445.2 of Fundulus heteroclitus. Classification (NCBI taxonomy): domain Eukaryota; kingdom Metazoa; phylum Chordata; class Actinopteri; order Cyprinodontiformes; family Fundulidae; genus Fundulus; species Fundulus heteroclitus. Next base: position 9,030,023 of record NC_046369.1, read on the forward strand.
GTACCATAGTAACATGTAGCTCTTCTTGTTTAACTGCAACCTGACAGAACTGCAGTAAAATGCATGATTTCCTATTTTTCTGCAGTCTAAAGGTGACTGTAAGGTTGAAGCCTGTGGAAACATGCTGCTGAGCGATTCGCAGGAGGCCCAAACACGGCCTTCGTTTTGTCCTTGATTTATTCTCTGTGATGTCCTTAAGGTTCCTGAAGCACATGTTTGAAATCACCGTTTTCTTTGCTGCAGCGTCTCCCCTCGTACAAGCGGTATGAATACACGGACACATATCGTACCTGTCGGGGTTTGGCAAGTGTTTGAAAAGGCCCGAGGATCAATCTGCCACCTTCAACACCTCCTGAAGACAGGCTCTGATAACACAGGGCTGCTGTTAATCACAATAACCCCGTTCACCGGAGACGCTCTGCGTCAGAGGAGTCGTTGGGATCAAAAACACGAAGAGGGAATTAATAATAATCCAGAAAGACACAACTGCCCCCTCCCATCTCTCACCAATCAGCGGAGACGGAGTGAGCAAGAATGTGAAAATGCCCCCGTGTCAATTTTAAAAGCGCACCTCATCGGCTCCTGCGCTCCCCTTGCCCACCCCTCCACCCCTCCTTCCCCCCGCTAAAGCAGCTGTGTTGCTTTGGTCCGGCTCAGTAGGCCGTTCTTATTACCGGCACAGAGCGCGGGTCAGAATGGCAAACCGGCAGCATACTATTAAAGCCTAATGAAAGGAATCTCTGCAGGGTCTGAGGTCTGCAGCGTCCAGAGGAGACACTGCCTCTTCCCATTGTTCTTCTGCTTCTTTTCTTGCCGTTCTGCAGGTCTTATTTTTTTATTTATTTTTTATTCCGGCTCTAAATTTCACCTCTTTGCCTTTTGGTTGGTTTCTGTCACTGATTTTTCTTTTTTGGTCCCTGTCACTCATTTTCATCTGTTCTTCTGCATTTTAAAGGTCTCCTCTGTGTTCACACCAGATAAGATTGTTCTCATGACATTTTCACACTCCCCCCCCCCCCCCCCCCCCCTCACTTTCATCCGTTAGTTTTCTGAATTCTTCATGAAAATTGTAATAAAGGTTAAAGTTTCATCCTGCAGTTGCATGTTAAATATACCCAGGGGAATGTGATTCTCCTTTTTCTTCTCAAAAAGGTAAGGGTCACTGTCTGTGCAAACAGTTCACACTTCAAAATAAGACCTAAGGTTTCACTGAGTTTTATCTGTATAAACAAAGGTGAAATGATAATGATTATAATAGAAATGTTATCCTAGAAGAGACACTATTCCTCCACATTGTAAAAACCTGCTGCATCAAATTTTAATATCTAAAATATTTCACATAAAAGTGGACATTTGGTGTTTTAAAGACACCTATATCCAGAATAATTTTATAATCTAGGAGTTATTAAAGATTTGGCTGGCCTTTTATGTGAGTTATCAGGTCTTCAAACTGATTTTAATATCAGAAAAAGATGACTTGAGTAAACACAAAAAGTATTTTCAAATGATTTATTATTTACATGGAAAGTCCTCCCTGTAGAATCAAGAAATCTCCCATTAGTAGGCTAAAAGATTTAAAGAAGCAACACATTCAAAGAAAAACTAAGAAACAAATTCAGTCTATCATGTCGGTTATGTGTTTGAAAGCCTTCGCTTGGCGACTCCAGCATAGCACAGGGGGAGCCACCATCACAAAAAGGGGAAACATGGAACAGCGGTGAACCTTCTCATGTACGATGAGCCTAATAAAATTACTCCAAGAGGGCATCCATGTATCATCTGAAGCACTGGAGACCTCTCTCACCTCAGTGATTATGATTCAACAATAAGAAATAGACTGGGAAACAGTCGATACCCTGGAAGAGGTCTAAGGTGAAATTCACTGCCAACCAAATGAATCACAAAGTCCCCCCCCCCCCCCCCCCCCCCAAAAAAAAGTTGATTACTGCATTCCAACAAGTTCATATCAGAATAGCCACAAAATAAGATTGCAAGTGGCCGAAGTCAAAGTTCAAATGTAAATCCAAATGAAATGCTGTGGCATAATTTACTGTTCATTCTGGCCAACCTTGAGCTGAAATTCATCCACAGGAATAAACAGCACTATGCAATAATCCCAAACGCTTAAAGTCAATTGAGGGGAAAAAAAAAAAAAAAAAAAAAAAAAAGTCAATTGAGGCCTAAAAGGGTGTGTAAACCTGTTGACATGTTTAGCAGGCAAGATACCGTTTTACGTCATGCCAGGTTGGTTTAGAGAGCCACCCTCCCTGTGCCCGAATAAAGGAAATCGTCACTTGATATTAGCTTTATATATTTGTTCAGGTTATCTTTGTCTGATAGTAAACTTGGTTTGATCTGAACCTTGAGGTGTGAAAAAAATTAAAACTAAAATCAAGGTCATAAAAGTCACAATAATTTTTTCCTCATTAGTCTATGTTGCTTTAGTGAGAGAAGCCTCTGGGCTTTTCCAATAACACTACCCAGTGGTGTTATATTGGAAAACTCTACCTATAGAGATTCTTCAGTGCATGGGAAGCATTGAATCTTAAGCAGTTTTTCATTAACCTGCCACTAAATTAGTCTTGTCTCGTCTACATTTGCTTTTTTAATTTTCTGTTGACTAAAAAGCTGTTGTTGAAACTACATCCAACATGTTTTCCCTTTTTAGTTCCATTGTTTTTTTTTTTTAAAAGGACAAACAAACCCAATCTCAAGAAATTTTGTTCAAAATCCGCATTGGTGCTTCAGACCTCAAAGAAAACCAGATTTGTATTGGCCAGGAGAAGCTTTCTTGGTGCATATCCAATTCTTTTCATTCATTAATATTCTTCTGAGGCACAGTTAAAACATTAAAATGGTTAATTTACTCCGGTGTACTGATCTATGTCAGCCTTTTCTCCGTTTTTGTTCCCGTCCAAACATATTTACTTCTTTGTCTCAGTGTTGAGTAATGTCACATGCATAACCTTTCGGTATTTAGTGTCATTTTAGAATCGGAGCAGAAACAGGGAGTCTGAGTCAGAAAATTTGTTGTTTACAGTAAATTAGATGGATGGATGGACAGATACCACAAACATTCTTTGTCCCAGGTACAATATTGGCAACTGCTATTATCTTTGCAGATACGCTGAATCTTAAGTTCCACTTGTATATATTATTTTTATCCATTTTCCCCCCACTTAATTTCATTGCACCACATTTAGCCCATGCAAGATTCCAGACCATTACACATTTTTATTCTGCATTATTTATTTTTTCCTCTCTCCCTCCACTACCAAGGCTCAGCTGTCCTTGTGCCTTTACACGTTGCAAATGAATGCATATCCATGCAAATTCTTAAAAAAGAAAGGCTGAAAATTTGAATATTTTGCTTAAAGCTGCACCCAGGTCGACCCTGCCATTCGGCATTTGAAAGTAGTGTGTCTGTTTGAATACTGAGGATCTCTCTTTGTCATGTTCGCCAGAGGGGCTGGGTGAGCGAACCAGCACCGGCGGATGGGCAGAGATCGGCTGGGTAGCTGCACACAGACAGACTAATTGGGAAAGGGGGGGCGATAGAGGGGACGGGGGGTGTTGGTGAGGGTGAGGAAAAAGGTGGGGTATGCAGGAAGGGGGGATCTAGGAAGACGACAGGGGGTTTAGGATGGAGGTGAAAGAGGATGGCGATTGGGGGATGGAAGGAGCGAAGGAGAAGGGAAGGATGGGAGGAGGTGATGGAGAGGGCACGAATGTATGCTGGAGGAAGAGGTGAAGGAAGGGTGAGTTTAGACACGGTGGGTTCCAGCACTGATGTGCTGGTAGCCCTGCTGACTATGTCATTATGCTGCTGAAGGCCGGCTGGATAACCGCAGTCCCTGCTTGCTTCAAACCACTGTAGCTTTACACAGTTTGCATGACACATGAGATGGGGCTTTGCAAGCAAGTTTCCATGCATTTATTAAACATCCAGATAAGAACAAGTCTTTTGCCAACTTTAAACTCAGAGCCTTTAGATATACCAGTGAGGCAGGCCTCCACTCATGGGTGTTATGTATATCTAGATACTTGTGTTGGCATAAACTATGCTGTTAGCTGCTCTAAAATCATACTAGTCCTCCCATCTAATTAGTAGCTTGTCAATTTGAAAGGGGGTTATTAGCAGTTTTTAATATTGTGGATGTGTTTCTAAATTATAATTTTATTACATCTTAAATAGTGAGGAAAAACTACAAAATACAAAATTAATAAAGACTTAATGAAACAACAGAGTTTATTCACTGGGAACGTATTTTGGCTCTCCTCAGTCCAGCCTGCTCGCTTGACCTGCATAGAGGTTTGATGTAAAAAAAAATGCCAAAGCAGTGCAAACATTAACTCCCTAATTTGACTTGTTCGCTTTATTTACTGCATCTCTTCTGGTTTTTAGACTGAGGAAAACCATCAAGTGGCACAAAACCCTGCTTCCTGGCAAAAAAAAGGACAGCTAAAGAGAGGGATAAAACCTAATCCAGTGCTAATTTAACTTCTCGTAATGAGCAGTGCACGCTGCTGAAATGGATCAACGTTTCAGTTTTGTGTGGCTGTTTATGGTGGTTTAAGATGTTGGTGCAACAACAAGTTGGTACATACCATCAGGGCAGCATGCAATACCAGTAAATGTCAATGAGTGACACCATGATGGTGTTACTATAAATAAAAATCCATAAGTAGTGTTATTGTCATTGTAATCTCGGTTGATTGCAATTATAGACCAAAATGGTAGGTAGAGTGCAGGGTTTGTAAAAGGATTGTTGTATTTTTGTAATTCTTGGAACATAGCTGCTGTATTGAGAAAGAAATCACTTAATTGCATGACAATATAGATTTTTAATGATTTTACCAAAACATTTTCATGCCCAATAGGACATTTTCTGCTGTTCAGCGCTGAAATTATTAGCACACAGAGTTGTGTTTAGCACGTTGATAAAAATCAAGCACCTAGCCTTGCGGACCCCTACAAACATTTTTCAAAGAATAAGTGCTTTAGAAGCTCACAGACGTATTGAACGGTACCGTGACAGGAGGCCACCTTTGCAGTAAGTCCAGTGATGAATTTTCCTCTCTACTAAAGTTTAAACACTTAGCGGCATTATGACAAAGTGGAAATGATTGGGATGGAAAATGACTTGGCCAAGATGTGGTCGGCCGTTTAAAATCACAGAGCAGGGTCAGTGGATGTTAAGATGGAAAGGATGGAGAGGTCGCCAACTTTCTGCACAGTCAGTGACTAGAGACCACGAAACTTCCTGTGGCCTTAAGAGCATATCAGAGACGGTGCATAGAGAGCTTCGTGAAATGGACTTTCCTGGCCAAGCAGCTGCAGCTAAGCCTTGCATCATGTCACTGGTATCTAGAGCAATGGAGAACTGTTCTCTGGAGGGACAAATCATGCCTCCCTGTCTGGTAATCCTGTGGATGAGCCTGGGTTTTTGTAGTTGCCAGGAGAACAATCCCTACCAGAATGTGTTATGTTAGTTGTAAAGATTATGGTGCAGGTTTTTTTTTTTTTTTTAGTAGTTGGGCTTAGCCTCTCACTTCCACGGTAGCTATTGATGCTACAGCATACCGAGACATTGTGGACAACTTTATGCTCTTGACTCTGTGATAACAGTCAGCTGGCCTCTTCCAGTTCCAACAAGACTACAAGAAAGGTCTTTAAGGAAATGGACAAGCAAGTTAAATGTAGAAAAACTTGACTAGCCTCAACCTGATGGGGGTGGGAATTTTTAGGCCCATTTATACAATGAAGAGCCCAATTCAGTTTAGCTATATAGCACCAGTTTACATCAAAAGTCGCCTCTAGGCACTAAATACATTTTAGTATGTCAACAATTAAAGATATCTCAGATGACAGAATTTTATATATATATATATATATATATATATATATATATATATATATATATATATATATATATATATATATATATATATATATACTGTACAGCCAGCTTTGTTTGGTGCACCTTTCTGTACCAACATTTACCTTATTTAATGGCAAATGAGTCCAAGATCTTATCTATAACTAAAACTCAAACCTTGGTGTTTCTCTGCTACGTTGTGTTACAGCTCACTCATTATTGTGCCGTCATTCACGGCTCTCATTTCGAGAACACATCACAGAAACTTCCACACATCAGAAAATCAATGACGTTAGTTGTCCTGTCGGCCTTTAGTTATCCAGAACTATGTTCTGTCCTCATCGTGTGGGGATCACTGCTCTAAACACGTAAGGCGTTATTTTCAACAAGAAATTTGTGGACTGTTGCAAATCCCTTGCCGAAAAAGCTGCAATGACCTTTACATTTGTCTTTTTCAAGTTAGGGGGCTGCTTTGACATGGCTTGCTCTATGGTCCTCTGTTTTTTACGGTGGCAGGTAGGATCAGCTGTTATTCTCTCCCCCCCCCCCCCCCCCCCCCCCATTTCAATGGTGGAAACATGTAATATGGTTTTAGCTTAGTTTTACATGACCAAAATATGGTGGGGTTCTTGTTTGAGGCATTTTGCCAATGAATACAGAGCCTGCAGATTATTAGAAAATGGACTGCAGGCTGGTCATTCTCATCCAGCATCAGTGTTTGACTTCTCAAATGTGCTTCTGGTCAAATGGTCCTAAGCTTCCTATAAACACACCCCTTATACTGACGGAAAGCCTTAGAGAGTTCAGGCTGGTTTAAATGTTGGACAAACATATCAAATCCAATGGATTAAGAATGGAACATCAATCAAGTTTATATATGTCTGAGGGCAGATGAGCAAATACTTGACTACGTGACAATGTAGTGTATGTGAAAGATAAGAGCTTGTTAGAAATAGCACCACAGCTTTTCAAAACGTTGGAAAAATGTTTCAGCAATGTATATGAGTTGTATTAATGGTGCATCATGTAAAGGAAAAAAACATTTTTTTTGGAATCTTGTAAACTAGTTTTAGATTCCTATTTTTTTTTTTTCTGCCACCTTCCTCCCTTCTTTTATAAAACTACATCCTGTCGGGCGTGCTCTGGGGGCCAGGCTGAACAGAACCAGACTGAGTTACACTGGGTAGCTAGCTACATTGATCTGGCTGCAGTAGCCAAGGGAATATAAATCAGGACAGGGGCTTAAAGTCTTGAGCCCCCCCAGGGAGGAGTCCTCGCTGCAAAGGGAGAGGGGCATGAACTGAGCTGCTTCCCCCTCTTTCCTCCCCCTCACACGGCTGTGTCCATCATTCTCCACCTCTCCTTGTGACATTCACTTTTGTCAGTTCGTCTGTCTGTCTGTCCGTCTGTCTCTCCCTCCTACATTTTTTTTTCTTTTACATCCCCCTTATTCTTTCCTTCTCTACTTCTACCCACATTTCTCCACCGCGATCTTCAGCTTCTCTATGGGAAGGAATAGACTGCTCATGAAGTTCACACCCAAAATAAAACACCACGGCTAATTCTGAGCTTGGGATTTAAGGCGTTTCTAAGCATTAATTATTTTTAACAGCCTGGTTTTGCTGTTCTTAAATGATGCCGTCCAGGTTACAGACGGGGTGCATTCCTTTATGCGGTAGACAGCCAAGTGTTGCCCACACAGTATGATCAGTAATGTGCCAGGTCTTTTAAGAAACTGGTGTAATGCCAGACTATATATAGTCTACGTCAACACAGTTAGTTCTATAGGGGGAATTAGGGTAGAGCAGGAATAAAATAAAAGTTTAGACCTATTTTTAAGAGGAGAAAAGCGAAGTGTTGCCTTGTTCTGTGAAGTTTGTGGCTCTTCCCTGCTGTACTGCGTTATCCTGTGGGGGCACAGCGCTGTTGTAGCGATGCGATGCAGTGATGGCACGAGTGTCCACTGGGGGAACCCAGAGCATTCTGTCTCACTGAATGATACCCCTGTCTCCACTCACGATAAACAACACACACACACACACACACACACACGCGGGTATCGGTGTCTGCCAAGCCCAGCCTAGCAGCATATTCCTCCCTCACCCTCCCACCCGCTCGCAAAGCTGTAAATATATTAGCTGCCTCTTTTTCTTTTGTCTTGGGAAAATGGCAAGTGGGGGACGAGTGTGTGTGTGTGTGTGTGTGTGTGTATAAGTGTGTGTGTTTACCATAGTGAGGAACAGTAGCTAACATCCCCTTTGTGGCAGTCATGTTGAGATATCCCAGTGGTATAGGGGCCTAGTGATAGGAAGAGAGTTACAGATGCCTAAGAGTTGCCAGTAACACAGGTGAGATGCTGGGAATGGAAGCAGAAAACTGACTGACAGATGAGGGGGAAGATTTGCGAGTTTCAAATTACATACAGTCGTTTTCTTTGGTTAAAGCTGAAAGCAGCGATGGAAGAGCAGCAACGTTGAGCTCAGAATAAAGGGTCGATTCACGGGTAAAACAAAAGACGACTCTCTTGTACTGGTATCTGCCGGCAGCTTTAAAAACTGAGTAGTTTCCATCGTCGGTGTCCTGGAGTACTTTCAAATAAAATAAAAAGTCTTTTCCACTAGGGTTTAGAGATTCCAGGTAACCAACTAGCTGTTAGAATGTAATCTGTTTGATTTAATTACATTTAGCTCCAGTGTCTTTTATGGGGGTAGAAACTTTGCAAGCCAATTCTCCTTGGTACACGTTTGGTGCTATTTGATTCACCTGTCATAAACAGGTAATAGTACAACTGTTTTATTGTTTGAGATGGGTGTAGTATAGCCATTTTTTGCTTTACATTTAAATAGACAGGTTATGCTTATTCCTGAGGTGCCCAAAGGAGTATGCCATATTGATTATTACAGCTACAATAACATCTACAATCAGAGGCCACTTTTAGGTACTTGGTTGGGTCCTTCGTTTGCTGTCAGAAAGGCTGTTATTTTTCATTGCATAGATTGAAAAGGGTTACTGAAATGTTGACATTAGGGCTTGATGCTAAAGGTGCTCTATTGGATTGTGATCTGGTGATTGTCATGTTCATGCAACTTGTTTGATATCAATGGAGCCTTTTGACATTGTGCAAATGGTCAACAACGACAATAAGACTGAGGTTTAAAAACAACGCTCAGTTGGTACTAAGGGGCCCAAAGTGTTGTTAGGAAATATCCCTTACACCACCACCACCGTCCTGAATCGTTGATGCATGGCAGGATGGGTCCATACTTTCATGTCCCAAATTCTGACCTCGTTACCTGTAGGGGCTGAAATCCAAATTCATAAGATAAGCCAATGTGTTTTGAACCTGTTAATGTCCAATTTTGCTAAGCCTAACATGTTGTTCTTATTTTATATATATATATATATATATATATATATATATATATATATATATATATATATATATATATATATATATATATATATATATATATATATATAAATAAATAAATTATTCTACGTTAGGGTGGAAATGATTTGAGTAACTCTGATTAGTAAAATTCCTTGAGGCAGATTGTGACGTAAAAGACACAAAAGGAACTGATTCTTTGTGGTAAATCGGTGGAGCCGGGTGACATCGTGTGAGAGCGGTCTCCTGGGGTTTTCCTTTCGCAGTTTGGGTGTTAGTGATCAGCCCCAGCTCTGCTCACAGCAGAACTTTGTTTTGACCGGCCAGCATGACGGCTATGGAGCTAATCACATATGAGGAAATGGGATCATACCATTATGTAAAAACAGAGAGGGGGGGTCAGACGTCGGTATTGTGAGTGAAACAGCAGAGAGCAGAGTGTGTAACTTCTTCACATTGTCGTGTAGTATAACTATGACACCTGAAAGCGAAGCGGCATCTGGCTGCAGTTTATAGATATCAGGAACAACAAAGCAGAGACTTCACTGCAAAATGAAAATTACTTTGAGAGCCGGTGTCACCTCAGACCTGCATAGACATTTTAGACGGGTCCGTCCTACAGAGCAGTTAGAGGACGGGTTAGTCGTGGCTCTGTGGATTTTTTAAAAGCAGTTTTTTGGTAATTCGTTTAATTTAAAAAAAGAACAGCGAGTTGGCACTTAAATATACTATAAGGGTTATGTTAAGATAACGCCCACTCAGTATTTGTTCCGCTAAGTTAGCTGGTAAATTAGCCTGGCTACCTCCGAGCTAGCCTGCAGTGGGCTGCTTTACATGGCGCTCCTAGCATGCTAGGTGTTGGGTTCAAACATCATTGACTCAAAAAGACTGATGGGTGCCGCTTATTCAGTTTCCACATCAGAACGATTTTCAAAAAGCTCAGTCCGTCGTACTTGCAGGTTACTGTCAGCCAGCTGACCCATGAGCAACAAGTAATGGAGGCTTAGCGCTAATGTTGCTCTAGGCTTCCACCAGCTGAAAAAAACCTGGGATTCCTTTAAAAGGCATCTAAACCGTAGGAATGTTTCATTCTATGGTTTCTTTATGTATATTGTGTTGCAACACACGGCCCCATCTGTAGGTCACAATAGGAGGAGTTTGTTAAACGTACATGTAGGTAAAAATAAAGACATTTTGCAGAAAGGGAGCATAGCCTTCACAAATGTGCTGTTTACACGTTTGATTAATTTCTATTTAAATGTGGTTTTGTAGGAAGCATTTGTCTAATTGTTGTCTGAAAATCCTCCCTATTTCTGTCTGTCGTTGCCTTTTGTTAAAATGTCTAAAAGTTCCACCTTAGATTATAATACAAAGAAGATAAAGAGAAAGAAAAAGGCAGATCTTGTCTAACTTCACAAACCTGCTGGCAAGGCACAGCTGTCTGGTCTGTTTAATGTCTAGAGACAGGCAGCCTGAAAGTGCCTATACGTCGGGTGGCGTCCTGAGGTTCCTTATACGGAGGGAGAATATAGCCGTGATTTCAATGTCACACTATACACAAATACAACCTCATCACTTCCCTTCCTGCTGATGCTGTGTGAGATCAGAGTCTCCGCTGCTCCAGGACTGTCACTCACAAACAGGAACCTGATGTGGGCAGGGCCGAGGCAACGTCGCAGATCTGGCAACTCCAATGTTTTTATTTGCAGGAAAAAGAGCGTCTCTCCGTGTGTGTGTGTGTGTGTGTGTGTGCACGCGTACGAGCCTGTGTGTGTGTGTGTGTGTGTCTGTTTGGGTTTGTGTGCCATATGCAGTGTGCCAGGGAGGGCTCTCTGGAACATATTGGTGTGCGTGCATTGTGGTTAATAATAGTAGCAAACGCATAAAACGATGGCAGCTCTGATGTGTGTGACAGTTTTACAGCCGCACACGCCAAGACATAGTCACACATGTACACACACACACACACACACACACACACACACACACACACACACACACACACACACACACACACACACACACATAGAGAAAACAGACCTCCTCTGCCACAGAACCATCCGTCTTTGTTGAGTTCTGAATTTTATCACGGATCCAGATAAGGGAAAAACATCCACTTCCCACCCAGCAACCCCGCCTCGCCTCCAGCCCCTCCCGAATGCTCCATATCTGGGCACAGACACGCACGCAAACGTATAACTCGGTGAAAATCAGCCACCCACACGCGCTCACATAAAATGTACAGGCCTCACCAGCCTTGGGTGGAGCGAGTAAAGTCCTTGAAGCGAGCAGGGACTCGCATGCATCACAACATTTAAATGCACAGATTCACATGACACACACACACTCTGTCATAGCTCATTGCCGCTTTTTGGTTGGCTGTCTGGAGCGATGTTTGTGTTGTGCCGGGGTGACAGATTTAAGTTTTGACGAGGAGGGGCGGCAAGGGGGGGGGGATCAGTGACTGCTCCCCACGGTGAGGTCTCAGAGACGGTAGACAGCGGCAGCAGCAGACACCCAACCTGTCGTCCGGATCAATCTCTGGGGGAGGCAGGGAGATGGAAGAGGAGAAACCGCATCACTCACTGCTCGGATGTGTCCAAAAAAAAAAAAAAAAAAAAAAAAAAAGACCCAAAACCTCAGCTCAGTGGCCGAGCTTGGCAAGTAAACGAAAGAGGAAGAGAGAGAGAGAGAGAGACGGCAAGGGAGCCAGAGCATAGCAGAGAGCCACCAAGTACCCAGGATTAGTCTTTGAGCTTGGCAGAGCAGGACCAGAACTGAGGGGAGAGGTAGCAGAAAGACAGACGGCCAGAAAAGGACCTGGCAGCTATTCTGGGCCAGGTTAGCAGCCAGGGAGGAGAGGAGAGGAGCCGGGGCGGCGGGCAGCGTGGGGACCCTGCGCTCCGCTGCTGCGTGGCTGGTCTGGAGTGCCTCACCCATATGGTGCACCGCGCTGTTCATGCTCCCTGTCTGAATCCATATGCCGCTGGTGGAAAAGACCACCGCCCCCCCCACCCCCCCCCACCCCCGTCTCCCCTACCTCGCTTCAAGAGCACGCAGACCCACAAGGGCGGTGTTGGGAGGTAAAGCCCTGAAGGCTTGTACCCCCCCCTGTACCTCTTAACCCCACAGAGCTGCTTAGCCCATTGTCACTACAATCTGCCACCATAGCCTGGGTGCTGAGTCTATCCAATCCCCCCCCCCCCACCCAACCACTCTTGCCCTCTTTTTTTCCTTCTCATTCTCTCTCTTCTCGAGCCCTTTCATCTCCCTTTGGCACCTGATAATCGATGAACTTATTAACTGCTAATTATTCAAGCTGTGGATCGAGAATCCCTCCCTTATTCTTGGAAAAAAAAAAAAGGGGGAACGTTTCCACCCTGCTCTGCCAAATAAAGTGGGTTATATTGCCCATTCATTTGGATTAAGTGCATTTAGGCTGCAGTGTTTGGGATGTTAAGACTTTGTCAGATTGCTATCAGTACTGTTTAGCATTAATCCCCGTTTTGTTCTGCCAGTTGATAGCCCAACCCTAGCCCCTACATGGCAGAATTTACATACTGAAATACACGATCTCGTTCATTTTCTCTGTGATGTGTCTAATGGGATTTGTTTCGTTCTCTGTTCTGTTTTTTTTTTTCTCTTTAGGAGGCTCTTCAGACAATACCAAAGTTCTGCTTTCCCTTTGACGTGGAAAGGTATGATTCCTCTCCTCCTCTTCTGTTTCCTGGTTTCACCTCATTTGTACTGAGCACACTCGCTCGCACACCTCGGGAACTGATCCCTCCTCACACCTCAAGACAGAAAATGAGATGTACAGTTTATGCTCCTCAGTTGTCACAATGATGAGCTCTAAATTGCAATCACTCAATGATATTGTCACCTGCCAATTTTCCTGACTGTCGAAGCTTAATGATGACTGGGTTGTGGTGCGGTCCACATGGGTGGGATTTCAAGTCGCTTTTATTTAGCTTAAAGCAACCCCAAACAAAGCTGAAACTCTTTTTTTGCGTGTGATGGTAGGGCTGCAAGATACTAGGAGAGTATGTGATGTTCGATGACCGTCATAAATGATGTGATAATGTGTATGAGTTGCAATAATTAAACAAAGAATTAAAAGTATCTCTGTATTTCTGCAGTGGGTTCAAACGTTGACCCCAAATAATAAATGAGTCTTTCCATTTTCAAAAGATTTTATAGAAAAAGCTGCTTCTGGCTGAGTTCTGCCGTTTGCCAATAAAATATTTAGTGGTACTTTGCTGACGGGACCATCTTACCCACTCTTTACACTGCAAAAACCGAACTTAAAATAAGTAAAATGTTCTTAAAATTGGTGTATTTGTCCTTGATTTGAGTAGGTAAATAAGAAGATTTGCCAATGGAATAAGATTTTTGCACTTAAAATGGGAACAACTCATCTCCATCATCTTATTTCAAGTGCTGGATGTCTAATTATCTTATTTTAGGGGTCAAAATACTCATTCCATTGGCAAAAAATCTTATTAACCTGGTCAAATCAAGGACAAATACACTAACTTTAAATACATTTTACTTATTTTTAGATCCGGTTTTGCAGTGTACCTTCAAAACCCTTTTATGCAGAATTAAACAGCCAGTTTCCCCAAATATATTATATGGACAGAGGGTCTGAATGCATGGTACTTAAATAAAAAGCTAAAATGTGTTGCAGTCCAGGCAATTTTTTTTGCAATATGCATCTTTTTTTCAGTGGTTTTGTGACGCCTATAAATGTGTGATCTATTCTCCAGCCCTCCGTCTTGGTCAACCTAAACCTTCACAAGTGGTTGTCCCTATTTTAGACCTACACATTGCCCCTGAGTCCCTTTTATAACCAACCGTTTCATAGACATGAACTTAAACTGTTGCAAATCATTATAGGTTTAACAACTGTTGGTCATGAATGTTTTATACTAACCATGAGAAGCAATGATTTATCGTAATTTTCTATACGCTTATCATACTTTACTGTAAGTAGATGTTATGTGACTCCAACAAATAACAGCAGGAGATTACTTCATTATTTTTGGTTTCATCAAGAGTTTCAATCTTTGGGATTTCATGATGATCATCTGGCAAAAACAAGATGAAAACCAACATTCTTAAAAAAACGAGTGTTATGCAAAATTGTCCGAACAATAATAAGCAACAGCATGAAATTATACATCTGATTTGAGCATTTGTTTTGTCTTTGTTCATTAATTGCAAAAAATTCTGAACTTGAAAGATAAACTCAACTTTGTACCTGTTTACTGGCACAAAATGGGAATTAATTGACAACGGGGCAAATTGTCCCAGAGTATATTTACAAAAAAGCTGGAAATCTTGCATATAATTTAACTTAGTTGTATATTCTCATACTATCCTCCTTCCACAGTCCAAACACATGAACATTAGCTAAACTGATTTCTTCATATGATCCTTAAGAGTGAGTGAGTGCATTTTTATTTGGACTGGTGACCTGTCCTGGGTGTAGCCCCCCCAAAAAATCCAGTTAATTTTTGGTCTGATTTCCATTTTGCCCGATGGCTTTTATAAAATATGCAGATCAAGACTGCTGATCGTACCAAAGCCACCTTCTGCTGGTAGCTATTATTTATTTGAGTCTTATAAACACTTTTCCTTAAGGTAGGCTATTATTAAAATCTACAAAATTACTTTAAAATGTAATTTGTTTAGGCAGGTACAAAATGACCCCCTGGTGGACATGAATTGACCCACGGATGGTGCAAAATCTCCCATGGTTGTCAAAAGTTAAGTGCAAAACAATCAAAACTGCAACGGCGTGACTTGTTTAAGGGGTGAAATGATGAGAATAATGATCTGCAAAATAGCTGTAAAACCGACTTAATATCCACCAGAATCTTAATGCCGAGTAAGTGATTACATGCTAATGATGTGGAAAATGACACCAACAGGTGTCATTAGTGACGATGATGTCACCTGTGACGGCCACGCTCGGTAAATGTCATTAAAGAGTTAAGAAATAAATATTGTGTTTCCATACATATAATAGGATCTTCTAAGGCCTTAACTGTCTGAAAATACCAGTTTTTTGAATAGCAACATGAAAAATGATGCATTCTTAAGACCTAGCAGGGAGGTAAGGATGTCAGGGCTGAGCTTTTACTGAAGCTGAGCTGCTGCCATCTAGTGGCGGAAATGTGAATTGAATTTACTACAAATTTATCTCTAAACCTAAGCTTTGATTTTTATGCCTTTTTCAACTTGAAATATTTATCACTGTATTTGTAAGGAGTCGTTGTAAGGGTTAGGTCTCACAGAATTCAATTAAATTTGATTTATATAGCGGCAGTTCACAACACTTGTCATGTCAAGGCACTTTACAAAAACAAATTTAATCAAATCGTATAGATTGGTCAAAAAGTTTCCTATCTAAGGAAACCCAGTGGATTGCATCAAGTCTTGACAATAAGTGGAATGAGTAGACTGATTTAGCTGCCCCTCATCCAGCTTTGTTAATGCTGCATATTATTAATTTTCCATAATTGTGTCTAGTCATTGCTGCTAATTTCCTCCCCACGTTTATTGATAAACTGTCGCCCGTTCAGTGTTTACCACATGCGCCCGTCTTTGTCATCGCCAGGGTTTCCCAGAATCAGGTGGGGCAGAACTTCACCTTTGTTCTCACAGACATCGACAGCAAGCAGAGGTTTGGTTTCTGTCGACTCACCCAAGGCTGCCGGGTCTGCATATGTCTCCTCAGGTAACACACACAGTCAGCCTCTAAGCTTCTTTTCAAACTTCACCTTCATGTTCAGAACTGACCCGGTCACTTTACTGGTCACTTTACTGAAGTTTTTCTAAGAAGTGGTAATATCTGATTAAAAGAAAATAAATTAAATGTCTGAAAAAATGCAAGATTTGTTGTAGAGGCAGTTGTATTTCCTAAGTAGCGGTAAAATGCGTTGTTTACAAGCAACTTTTTACGCTTATTCCTTCAGTTGTTGTCGTAAATTTGTTTGTATTGCCGTTTTTTTTTTTTTTTGTATGAAGGAGGATAACATCTTTTTTTAATTTACTAGATCTTAGGAGTGAACACAGATTTTTGAAACAACCTTTTCATTCATTCTCACACCGAGCTGCACTTTGCCAGAAAAACAAATTTATGTTCTCATCTGCCCACACAAATATGTTTCTGAAGTGCCTATAATTATCCCAAACTTTAGCCGTTTTGATATTTTCTTTATAGGTTGATTTCTTCCATCACAGCACACAACACAAACGAGGGACCCCGAACGTTGAATCGTTGCATTTCTCTTTGCATAAACGTGCTCTAAAAAAAAAAAAAAGGCTATTATCTGTTAATTTCCAAGTAATTTACCGTTGACGCAATGTTTTTTTTACAGATGCAATTACTTACCCATTACAAAGAACGAGCACTGCAGTGAAAATCTCAGTGGACAGGCTCGCTGCACTTTAATAATAACTAAGAAAAAAGTAAAAAAAGATCAATTTTAATGAATGTATTAAGCAGTTTAACAAACAACAAATTGGCAAAAGCAGCACAAAGCCTTCCTCTGTTCTCTGTTTGTGAGGCAGCTCTCCTGTAAGGCTCGCTCTCGCCTGTGTGTGTGTGTGTGTGTGTGTGTGTGTGTGTGTGTGTGTGTGTGTGTGTGTGTGTGTGTGTGTGTGTGTGTGTGTGTGTGTGTGTGTGTGTGTGTGTGTGTGTGTGTGGCTGTTGATGGACAGTCGTGGGTTTGTCGCTGGCCTGATGAGCTACTGTGAAGAACAGTGCCCTCACCCCCCCACACACACACACACACACACACACACACACACACACACCACCCACCCTTCCCGGCCAGCTTCCTTGGCCTTTGTTTTTCCTTTCTCTCCCTCTCCATCTCACGCTCTCTGTCTCTCCCTCCGTCTCTCCCTCTCTTTCCTCCTCGTTATTCGGCTGCTGCCACGGTGCGACAGCAAAGACGCTCGGCCCATAATTATGCATGAAGCTTCGCTGCCAATTAGCAGAGGCTCCCCCGTCCCTCTCGCTGAGTTAGACATGCTAATTCATTTGACATATGATGTATAAAATTCATTATGCATTCTGAGTAGTTTGCATGACTTGCTTCATTTATTATAAAATAACATATAGGAACTTATTTTTCATTTTATTTTTTATTTTTATCTATTTATAACTGTATTTTTGCTGCCCAGTGTTCCTCCCTGGAGCTTATTTAATTTTTTTAATTTTTTTTTTTAAACCACAAATAGCCAGATTATGTTCGGATCATTCAGAAACATAGCAATGTTTTGGATTTCTCAGATAAGAAAATGTTATCAATTTTCTAAATAATTTTCTCGTTCAAGATCCTGGGTCGAAACTTAATTTTGTTTAGATGAATTGTATCAAATGGATAACAAAGTAAAAAGCAAAGCAAGATTGCTCGAACCTATCTAGTTTTATTAAGTGTTCTTCGTTTCCAGACAATAAAAAAATGAGCTTTAAAGAAAACGGTTTGTGTCTGTGATTGTCGGAAACGCCGGCTCTGTAAAATTGTCACCTCTGCTTACAAGAGGAAGTGCCTTAATGAGTAGGACAGCTTTATGTGAAAAAGGCCTCGTCGCTGGAGCTGTTGCCAGAACAAAACCCCGGATCTCACCCGATTAAAGACACTCGCTGGAATCTCGTTATTATTTTTAATGCTCCGTCTTCATATCTCCTCTCACTCTCTGCCACTTGGTGTTTTAATAATTTTCGCCCTCTGCCTGAAATAATTTGTAGCTAAAAAAAAAGTAGTTTAGTGTAACAGCAGATGTTTCAGGATACATTTTAAGTGCTGCGAGGCTCCGGTTATTGGTCACTTTTTCAGGACAACACTTCCTCCCCCCCCCCCCGTCCTTAACACCATGACCCCGGAAAGTAAATGTGTAACGCAATCTTCGTCTGAGCCGTCTACAAAGTGTAGGTGACTTACGATTACAGATTCCTGTGCAGTAAAAACGATTTAAGGCTCATCGGAGGAACAGGAATAACTGTCGTGCTTAACACCCAACTTACTTTATGACAGCCGGAGAGGGGCTGGCCAACACTTAGAGACTTTATAGTTGTTTATTTTTCTACTTTTCTACTTTTCTTTATTCCGAAAAAACAAATTTTAAAAGGTTTATTTTGGCTACGTTTTGCTTTTTCTCTGAGTCCCAGAGCCGCTTTTCCGTTTGCCTGTTTTGAAAGTGAGGTGGTCTGAGCCTGGAACGAAGGGAGAGCACGACGGTCCGCGAGTGGGTCGCAGATTAATTGGTCCGCTCTTTGAGTACATGGCACTTTGAGAAGACGTGTGCTTAAAATGGTAGGAGAGATCGCGGGACCCCCACGCACCGAGCACTCCAGTGATAGATGCCTCTCCCCCCCCCCCCTCCCTCTCCCTCTCCCTCTCTATCGGAGGATTTGCGAAGCACAAACAGATCTGAGCAATGAACTGTGACGAGTAGGAGTATCTCTCAGCGAGCCTTCCAAACTTTTAACTTTGCGTGCACAGAGAGCCGAGCAGGGCAGGGGAGGGGAGAAGACTGAAACAATGCATCTTAAAAACATATTAATTTGTCTCCATTTGAAGAAGGAGAAGAACTTTCCCCATCTTTCAAATATATGAGCTGAATATTGATAGTTTGCGGAGGTTTGGGTTTACCGGTGACTGTGTGTCTTCTACTAAATTTACAGCACTTTGGTTAAGGAGTGAGCTCTGTGAGGCCTGCCGGCGCCTCTGATAGCGAGGTTTTTACTCATTCGCTGCACATCGGGGAAAATCTGAAGGTTTAATGTCCTTAAAACACAAGTCGTAAACGGGTCAGGTAATTTATCAAACTCGCTCCGGCCCTTTCAGATTAAACTTTTTTTTTTTTTGAAATGTGAAAATTCAGAACCCTCTCTATTTATAATACACATATATTTGCTAAACTAAGTCAATTTTGTTTTGCAGTATCATAATCCAACTCAGAAACAAATTGCCTTAAATCTCTGCAAGAGAGCCTAGCACCTTTACCGGCCTTTTCTGTCACAGTTCCCGTTGTTTTAATCTATTTAGTTCATGCAGTAACTGTAGATGCAAGGCAGGTTTAAGCAAGTAGCTGGTTTCTTATAGCTGACTGACGAAGATTAGCACACGTCTGCCTTGAGCAGCATGTTCGCCTGTCTTTCCCATCTTGACAGTCTAAGAGAAGTGGCCTCAGAAAAATACAATAATAAAGAAAAGTCATTAAAGGTTCCTAGACACTTTGATCAACTTCAAATGATCAGACCAGAGCTCTTGTGGAGAATGTAAATACCTGTCTTAATTATTATTTTAATACAATAACAGATAAATCTAAGCCTCCTCACCTGGCCTTGTTTGTCACAGGTTACAGTTGTTTTTATCTCTTTAATGAACTCTGACTCTAAACGTGGGTGAATTTAGGTGAATTGAAATTAGTTTGTAGCCATTTTCTGACTGATGAAGGGCAACACCTCTGTCTTGCCTAAACAGTATGTTCTCCTGTGTTTCCCATGATGGAGAGTGACTAAGAAATGTGGACCTTACTAGGAAAACAAAAATACCTAGATTAGGAAATAAAAATTCATAGAAACTTCAAGTTAAAAAAATAGAAATAAGTAAAAAAAAAAAAACAATGCTTCAGTCATTAGAACAGACTTCTCGTAGTTTTGTGACTACAGCACCTGCTGCTTGTAGAATAATTATTATTTCTTTCCAGGTGATGGAGCAGACAGGACGTTTTATCATTCTCTTCCTTTTATCTCTTCTTTCTTTCACCTCTTCTCTTTCTTTCTTTTTTCTCATCTTGTTCTTCCTTTACTCTCCTACTTTCCCATTGTAGTGTCCATATAATTTGAAATTCTCCCTGCAGGAATCACAATAAAGCTATTTACATGCACAAATCAAGCGGAGCATTATGGCGAAAGCTGTTTGCTCCACTTGTAAAAGTAAAAAAAAAAAAAAAAAGAAGAATTATTATTGCTGTAAAGTTTTCTGACAGTATATTTAAAATGTATCTTCGTCTCTGTGCCTGGTGGATCAACCCGGGTCCTCATCCAACCCTTTTTTTTGTCTCAGTTAAAGTTTCATTAAAAAAATCTTCTTATCCTAGATATGATCTGCTTTGTCCTTGTTGCCACATCCTGTCTTACTTGTGTGAAATGTTCTCTTGGCTTTCCCATTTTGAAGAGTGGGCCTCTGAGACATCATATTTATACCAAAGGCTAACAGGAAGTCATTGAGCACTAATTTCCTTTTTGCTCGACACTAATCAACTTCATAACTGCATAAATAATATGCGTTAATTACTCTTAGTGCATAGAAATTGTTCACCAGGGATTTTATTTGCTTATTTAATCTCAATTTAACATCAAATTTTGTTTTAGATTCTTAACACGTGTAATCAAATTCAAAATTAGAATAATTCCATCTTCTCCAGCTTATGCTATTGTAATAAAAAAAAAAGGCACATCAAAAGCCGCCCCAGCATGCAGATATTGGTGTTGCTTGACGTGGCAGAAATAGGTCTTCAGGTTCATATCCGGTCAGCATGTAAATTAACATGAGTATGTTTGATTGAGTCTCTCCTGCAAGTGTGACCTGATTGTGGTAAATCTTCATGCAGATGTCAAAATATCGGCATGTTAAGAGACTGATTGTTTCAGACTAATGGTCACTCAGCCTCTCTGATTGGCGCGCTTGGCTGCACCTCTCCTGCAGACCCGGGCTGCCATTGGCCCCTCGCGGATTTAGTGATATGAAAATTTGCATTAGGTCCACTTTATTGTTTTCATGTTGTCTGTTAATTCCAGTCTGCAGAGCAGCCAGTGACCCATGGCCCGGTAACTCCTCGCTCTCCAGCCAACTGCTTGAACCTCACTACAAACTCTCACACTCCAGACCCCAGGCGCTCATTTGTCACTGTTGCAGCAAAATACTACAAGTTTTTTTTGGTGTTTTTGTCTAATATTTTAGCAAAATTACTGTTCAGAGTAACTCTGTTTTATCGCATTCAAAAAATATTTAAAGATTTGGTCCCTAATTGATTTTTAATCCCTGCTTCCATCTAAATTAATAAAGGATTAAAAAGGAGTCTGTCTATATTTATTTGTGATGCTAAAAAGTCCTCAACCAGAATGACACTGTCAGAGTGTAAATCGGCAAAACTGCATCAAAATTCAGCCCCATGATAGGATCTCCTGTTTTTATTAGTTAATTGCATAACATTAAATGAAGTGAGTCCTCAGCCTTTTATGCTAGAGGAAAATGTTGGCCTCCTTCCACCCAGAAAGCAAGCCCACTTGGCCAAGAATATGTCAACTTTGTAAAAGAAAGCCATGCTGCAGATGCCTTAGCTTATGTTGGGTGTTGCTACTGATTAGCTTCAACACAAACACTGTCGTATGAATTATTTGGAGCTCGTTAATTAATTAATTTACTTTACATTAATTACGTAAAGGAACATTTTTTTTTAAAATATGTGAAGGGCACGAAAAGCAGCAGTTTGAGGGGCAGAGGAGGAGGATGGGGGGGGGATGGCGGCGCAGAGGGGGGAGGCTGTATTTTTGTTAAGCCTGTGCATCTGGGATCAGCATGCTTGTAAACCATAGCATCCCTCTGCATCATATAAAAGCAATGCAGTTTTCTTTTCCTTTAAAGCATCCACAGTCTTTTCTTTTCATCCTTTTTTTTTTTTTTTTTTTTTTGCTGCGACAGGAATTTATCACGTGCAAAGGGCAGATACGATAGCGTTTTACTTTTAGAGTAAGAATCATGATCCTTTATCAGTAAGTCTGTGTGTATTTGATCTTTAAACATGTGAGATTATGAAGCCTTTTTTTTTTTTTTCAGGAAAAGATGCAGCACACATTCAAGTTTTCTAAAGACTGAATCCCTTTGCGCTTGTATTTTAAATAAATAACACACGGACCTGCTTTGATTCATTGCATCTTGTCTCTTTATTGTAGAAGATGACGAAATGAATGCAGACTTTTCCATATTTATTACATTAATGCATTTATCTCCTTTTTTTCCCCCTCCCTCTCATCACAGTTATCTCCCATGGTTTGAAATCTACTACAAGCTGCTGAACACACTGGCGGACTACCTAACAAAACAGCAGGTAGATTCCTCTGTTTCTAGTAACTAATAATTGTGGTATGTCTTTAATTCTTCCTTAAGCAGGAGAGAGCCATTGAGATTTAAAATCCCATTGACTGGTCTGAGTTCTGCATTTAAAAATAAGACAACAGTCTAGTTGTGTTTGACTGATAAACAGTCACAGTGTGTGTTTTCTTTAAATCTGTGTTGTGGTGAGACGTTTCCCTCCGCTGTGTGTTCCTCTGCATGCTGCATGTTTTGTATATTTTTTTTTTTTTGTTGTCTTGGGCTCGAATTGGTTCCTCTTGTTAGCAGCAACAATGTTGACATTTCACAGACCAAACGCTGATCTGACACTGGAAGTTATTCCTGATGATTTACTGGAAAACAAATCGTTAAGAAAAACACACACAAGCTAGCGAGCAAACACACACACACACACGCACACACACGCGCGGGCTTGCGCTTCACAAAAGTCGTCTCCCCTGACTATTCGCTGCATTGTACGAGCAAAGGGAGGGGAAATGTAAAATATGCAACAAACTGGGGAGATGTGCAGAGTCTACTGCATAGGGTGTAGGTGATGTTCCACTGTTTAGACTGAAGAGAGGGTGAAAAGAGAGGCGGGGAGGGAGACGGCGCAGAGGCAGAGAGCTTTGGGACCACTTTTCAATTGTCATGTAGTCACTGCTTCTCCCCGGATCCTCAGGGAGCTGTGATCAGGACAGAGTGTCTTGCTTTTTCTCCTTTTCTTTAAACCAAAAAAATAAAATAAAAGACATTCACATTACATAAACAATCAACATACATCCACGTAATTCTTCAGCTATAAGCGAATCGGTGGAATAATCTAATGTGGTTTGCAGGAAAGCGAATGCCATAGGATGTTTTCTTTTTTTTTTTTTTTTGTGAGCGAGGACGACGAAGAGGAGGAGAGGCAGCGAAGATCGCTGAAAAAGATCCCGGGTGACTGAAATGTTAGTGTGCATGATTTGGTTTCTATTTACCCCGCTGTCCGTTCCAGGCGAGAGGGAGATGTTGACAGACGAGGGAAGACAGAAGAGCGATGAGGGTTTAGAGCGAGGGGTAAATGAACTGTTTCCCCAGGCCGTGTTGCTGACCATGCGTGTGAGCATTGAGCCTCTCATGACAGGAGGCTGTTCGATTGCACACACCCTAGCACCCCCCCATCCCCACCCCACCCCCCTCCCCTTCGCTCTGCTTACTGTACGTTGCCACCCCTCGCTTCTCTGTATCCGTTTCCAGCGCACACTCTCAGTATCTTCCTATAGCCAAGACCCAAACAAAGTTCTTGGAGAAAGCAAAAGGAAAAAAAAAAAAAAAAAAAAAAAGCGAGACAAACTCCACTGCAGTTCTCTTAACTGCTCTCCCAGAAGTTTGAATACGAGTTGCACTTCTGGCGTTGCCCCACTGCAAGATTTTCCGCTTTCAGAAGACACAAGATTGTAAATGGCGGTCATAAATGGCGGATGAGTAAATCCAAAGCCTGTTCTGCGGTCAAACCGGCTCTCTGACAGCTTCCTTAAGCCCCCGTTTTTTTCGGAGCGGGGACCCCCCCTGCTTAATTAGTCACAGGCTGCTCTTGGCTGTAAATCAGCGCCGCTGGATAATAAGCGTCTGCAGCCATACACTCAGCCGTCTTTTAACCCCAAACACTTCTCGTTAAACATATGTCAGTCGAACGTTGCCGGGCCCTTTAGGCCTCGCTGCAGGATTTGCCCTCTGGTCTGTCCCAGCACCGTCGTTAAGATTGACACGTAACTAGTGATATCAACCAAACAAGTAAATATAATTCATGTGTCCTGTGTGTTTTTGTTTTTTTTCCCCCCCTTCTACTTCTTCTTTCTTTCTCTCCCTTAGGAAAACGACTTGAATGACTTGCTGAATTCTCTCTATGAGCTGCCTGTGCCAAAGCCCTTCACGCCAGTCAACCTGAGCGTGGTAGGTATACATCTTCTATTCCGCTAGATCAGACGCGAGACAGCTGAGGCAGACACAGCGAGAGGGAGAGGTACTGCAGCAGCATGTTGCATCACAGAAGGTGATGACAATCGGCTGAAGTAGTTAAAAAGCGGGGGCCGAGAGACACGGAGGACGTAATGTAAAGCAGAAAACATGGCGAGCAAAAAAGGGGACGGATAATGAGAACTAAAATGAGATTGACGGAAGGGCGAGACCACGACGGCATGAGAATGTGCAGAAGGCGAGGCGATCGTCAAAAGTGCAGAGGTTGAGATGTGAGAGAATAAATGAGGGAAATTTAGAGGAGACGCAGAGTACAGAGCAGGAGGAGGTTAAAGCACGCCGGGCAGGAACAGAGGCACACTTAGGGCCCAGGACTGACACTGTGTTTGGAAACAAGAAGTGGCGCTTACAGGGTTTTTTTTTTTTTTTTTTCTGTGTGTGATAAGCTCAAGCTGGACACGTTCAAACATGAAGGGCCCTTTCACAACTCATCATGTCTCCTGCTTATCAAAAAAAAAAGTGAAACGGCCTAACGAGCCCAGGTCCCTCAAAGTCAGCTTCTGTTTGAGTTAACTCTGACACAAGCTCTCGTGGAATGCTTCCAACATTAAACACTGTCACTTCTATAAGCCCGGCCGATTTAAGCACAACTTAAAGGTTTTCAGCCAGTCTGCTAAGCTCACAAGCCGGAGACTCCACACCGTGGTGGGATCAAAAGAGTTTCCCGTGTTAGCCTTTGTCCTTAAGGACCACCACTCCCTTTTTTTTTTTTTTAACCAATTAAGCTAGAAACTGTAAGTCGGCTCTGCAGCTAAGGTCTCAGAAGGATATACATGTAATTACCCCCAAGAATTTATAACAAAACAAGCTAACAGGAATAATATCAGGTAGTTAAAGTCAAAATTTAGTTTGTAGGAGTTTGTGTTTGCTGTCTGTGAATAAACTAGAGATGCACCAATCAATCAGCCAGTGATTGTAACTGGCTGATTTTCTCTCTACAGTTTAAATAGTGATTAATCTGATCTTTTTCGATATTCATTAAATGCATTAAGAACAATTTTCAGTCCGTAAACAAATCAACAATCATCAATGTCGACACACTGTTCTTGAATGATTAAAAAACCCAGAAAAGTAAATTTTAAAGCATAAATGAGGAGGATCTTATAATTCCTTTATTTTCTCTTCAAACCCATCGCCTCTATCAAAGAACCTGCGACACATTTGTCTCTGCTGAGCTTCTTAGTGCTTTGCTAAAACAACCTTGAAATCATTCAAAATCATTTAGATTTTACTGATATTTGGCAGCTGTCTGGAAAAAGCTGATGGTTGAATCTCTAAATAAAAATGTCTTTCCAATGTCAAAGTTTATCAGCTTATAAGGCCGTTGTTTGTTGATCTGTCCACTTGCCTGGCATGGTCTTATCACAGTTATCTATAGAGATGCACCAGGTCTACTAGCCAGAAATCGACTGATAAATTTCCCTTGATCGGCTCTAATTGGTCCAATACTGAAAAATGTTGCTTTTTTTTCTTATTTATCTGATTCATCAAAACTAAGAACGTCCATAGTTTTTATCCTATACGTATAACCATGTTCTTTGAGGCCTCGTGAGCTTAGAAACATCAGATCAAGGGCAGAGTACTTTGATGCTTAAGTAGTCATAATCTTATACTTAATTTTCTGTTGCATTCAAAACTACTACTTCAATCAAAGAACCTGCAGCACAAATTTTGAATGTGTTATAGTCCTTGGTAAAAACACCAAAAAGACCATGGATTAGGTTGAAATTTTAATCTGCAAGTCACACCCAAAAGAAAACCAGAATCAGTCCAGGCTCCACAAAGCCTGATTGGTGCATCTCTAGAATAAACCTCCTTCATCTCGATCTCAGAGCCTCATTCTGAAGGCGGCCCCGGAGAACAGAGGTGATAGCTTCATCTCATTCCTAGAGAAGCCACTAGTTTAATATTTAATTGATAAAGCAGAGAATTATTCCCTTACAGAAACCTTTTTTTTTTTTTTTTTCTCTCTCTCTACTTTATCGTGGCAGCCAAGAGCAGAAGCCTTGTCGCCTTTCATGTGTGAACCCTGTTTTGCTCTCTCTCTCTGTCTTATTGTGCAAGAACGAGCGGTTGTGTATTGCCACTGGGCAAGTACTGAGAGATCAGCCAAGCAAGGAGCCGGTGAGTGGAGAGCAATGAGTGAGCGGCAGAGACGGGTGGAGGGAAGGATGCTGCTGTGAAATATGAAACTGCTTCTGTACTAATCGCATGGGAGCCACTGATTTCCAATTTGGCCATATAGGCTACACTATGGTTTTTAAATATAACAAAAACAAACTATCCTGGGCCTTGGTGTGTGTTTCTTCTCCTCTGGAAAACAATCAAACTTTGTAAATGATTAATGCCTTTCCACTCTGCTATATTCTCTGAAAATCAAAAGTTGTTTTTTTTTTTTGTTTTTTTTTCCCCCCTTCTCTTTATGTTTAAAGCAAAAGGCAATTGTGCTCAAGAAATCTCCTTGATGCCATTCCAGTTAACCCACTTTCAATGTTTTTTTTTTTCGTATAAACAAGTCTTCGAAAGAACAAGGAAAGAGGCTGATAAGCAAGCAGACAGCCAATGAAAGCCACGGCTGCGCTGAGGAACCCGGCTTCTGATTATCACAGTGCCATGAATTTGTAGACCAACAGGGGAACATAATTTAGCTCACAAAGCACAAGAAAGAAGAGAGAACAGGAATCACACTCCGCTGTTGTCGGGTTTTTTTTTTTTTCTAGCTGTCCTTAGTCTCAGAGGTGTGACCCAAGTCCCTGATCTTTTTAGTACAATTTGTTTATCTAAAACTGCTAATATTTAAAATATTCCTTTGATTGTCTTCGTTTTAGTCAGCTGAAAGCAGTTTTCTCTTTCTACTTGGCAGACGGAGAATATTCAGAAACAAAGACCAGATCAAAACGTCCCTCTTGTGCCAATTTAGTCACTTTAAATCGGTTTTATGAAAAGTTTTGTAAAAAAAAAACAACAAAAAAACAACAACTCTAAAACCAGATTTGGACTTCATAGGTATTTCTTTTTAGAAACTACACCTTTCTGATTAATTTTATTTTTATTTTCAATTAGCTACACTTAATTCTCATGTTTCAGCCCTTCATCTGACGGTGCTAATAGAAATCTGAAGATATTATTTTTACCAATGCACATAACACCTGGGCAGGAAAGAAAAAAAAAACAGATTTTTAAATTACAAAGCAGCTAATTAGAGATGCACTACTCAGAATTTAATGGCTGATTTCCAGTTTCTTTTAAAATTTGTTCTGAAAGTTTGACCCAAGCAGTTTCTGATGAATCTTCAACAACTACAACATAAGAACAACCTTCCTGAAGTGGTCGCTTGATTATATTAGGAGCTGCTGTCTGTTGGCGCGTGTGAGAGAATAATTACCGTAAAACTAGATTTAATTAAAGGAACTATTCCTGAATTTATATTTCTCTGGTTAAGAAAAGTGCTTGTTACCCATTGTATTGTGAATTAAGATTTAATTTGATAACAGTTGACTAATGGGTTGCACGATCGAGGGAGTCCAAACTTTTTTAGTAGGGGTAAGCAGCAACTCTTTCTGCCAATGGCACAACGAGGTGTGGAGCCGTTACTAAGAAGCAGCTCCTCCAGCCGCATGTACATCAGGGTATTTTAACAGAACAGCAGGGCATGCATGTCAGTGTTGACCATTCACACCAGAGACGTAGCCGTTTATGTCAAAGAAAACACAAGGCCCGTTTACACTACACTTTTTTAACCGAGCCGAGACCAGTCCGAGCTCGGTAACCGAGATAACTCTTGAGTGTAAACGGTCAGCAGACTGAACTGAACCGAGCTAAACATAACCGGACCGTGCTAACTGCAGACCAGTTCCCTAGTAGGTCTCGGACTGTTTTTTTTATCCCGGTTATCTGATAAAGAGCGCATGAGCAGACCGTGTCATCCCCTTACAGTCAGCTGACTGTTCGCGTTTTTTCCGGCGTGTCTGGCTGCACGTCCCGATTCACACTCCATTCAGACAAATTTCAGACATTCATAATATTCTAGCTTCCTTACCGTGCCACACGGTTTCCAGAGATGAATTCTGCTTAGCAGTGTGATGAACCTCAGTGTCTATCGTTTCCTGCGTCTGTAAATCCTTATTAGACGTTTGTTTGTCTTATCCACGTCCCAAAAGCCGACTGTCTAACCATAACATCCTGAATGTTACGGGCGCCGCCATTTTGATTTGCTCGGTCCCGCCTTCAATCCCAGAGAGCAGCAGTACCGCAGATTGTCACTAGGAGGCGAGGAGCAACCAAGGAACCGGGATAGTGTGGTGTGTAAACGGTCGTCTCGGCTTGGTTAACTGATCCAAGCTCAGACTGGTCTCGGCTCGGCTCGGTTAAAAAAGTGTAGTGTAAACGGGCCTAAAGAGAAGTCCCTCGATAAAGCCTCGTCTCCTTCGGAGGAACAGTTGGGGGCGGAGCTCGCAGCTAAAGCTACCCTGTCCTCCTCACTCACAGTTTGAATCTGTGCAGAATTAAGTATAGTTCCTTTTTAATATAGTAAAACAAAAGCAGAATGATTGTACAGCGGACATTCCCAAATCCAGCATATTCCCTGACAGACATGTTGAAAGCTCAGAACGATGATAGACGAGCAGCTGTTCTGTATTCAGCCTTGTTGTTGTCTGCTGAAAGTCTTGCTCTCTCTCACCATGAATGAACTCCAGCCACTAAATAGTAGAAAAGTGTTTATTTTTAAACAACCTCTTACATCTTTATGTCCTTCCTGTGGCTCCCTTTCTAAGTGCCACTGATTCTAAAAATAGTTGATATTCTTATTTTCTCAGTTGTGACATCCAAAGCGAAGAGGGTTGTGTTCAGCCTGAATCCATCACATATGGTGCATTCGCTGGTCTGAAAACGCTGATATTTTTGAGTTGGTTCCGCTTATCAGCAGGCGTCTCTGTGCATCTCTACAGCTAATTAATAATCAGTCAAGGATTATTTGCAAGGCAGATTTATTGTGGCACATTTGGACCTCACTCTTCATTCATTTTTCAGCTCAAATGTTGCGGCTGCTTGGAAGCAGGAACAACAAAGTCAGATTTAATTACATACACTTTGGTGTAACCGTAGCTGTATGAAATTGAATATGAAAAATGTACTATCCGTAAAGTGGGGCAGATATATTGCAGTATAGAAAAAGATTTAATGCATAATTTCTTTTTCCTTTCAAAATCCCAACTTGGAGGCAAAGTCCTGCGTTTTAGTTCCAGTTTAGTGTTTGTTTGTTTGTTCTGCCTCATCTGCAACAATGACCGTCCTCTGGGAATAAAACAAGTGTTTACTTATGATAATTGTTTTTGTGTGTTTTTCACTTAATACACACCCACTTAGAGGGGAAATGGTGTTTTAGTATTTTCAGTATTTTTCAGAGGCCTGGCCTCAAGTTGCACCTAATTTACCCCCTTATATTTTTATTTAATCAACGGCCATTCATTTTTTACTACCCAGAATCCCAAAATAAAACTCAAAACTTGAAGCCTAAATTTGGGATGTCGTCCTCCGTTCTCTTGTAGATTCCTTTAAAAATAGAGTGCAGTATGTTTGAGCTTGTTTGTGTAACGTTAGATTAAAACTGTTATAAGCTGTGGCTCAAAGTAGGATCAGATAAAAAAACTAAAAAAACTGAAAGTACTTCACCTGTTTTCTTCATGGCTCAAATTCTGTTTGTGTCTCTATAATCACAAGTATCCTTTATTTTATGGGACATTTGGTTTGGATTATATTTTAATTGTTATTCTTAATTATTTTCCATGTTATTATTTCTTTGTTACTACATACAGTTAAAACTAAAATTTTCCCCCCACCGATCAGACTAAACCTTTCCTGATTCCCCTTTTCAGCTCTCCCACAATTTCAGTGTTAGACTGAGACCAGGGCTTTGTGATCGCCACTTTTTGTTGTCCCAAAGGCCTTTTGTAACTATTCTGGCTGTATGCTGAGGGTCAGTGTCTGTTAAGAAGATCCCTCTGTGCCCAAGTTTTAACTTCCTGACAGCTGTTTTGAGATGTTGCTTCAAGGATAAAACAGACTGGACCGATCCAAAGTCCTTATAATGGATGAAAATACGTTTAGTTGGCCTGCTTCGTGATTTTCTCCAGTACTCCTTACTGCATAGATAGGGTTGTGTTTTCTCAGGCTTGCAAACTCACCCACTTTATCCTCCAAATTTAACAATGCCCGTTGCATCCTAAGTCTTTGATTTTTAGCTTCATCAGACCACACCTCCAAAAACGTGTTTTGCTTTTGGAAGGATTAACGTAGAGGTAGAGTGTTTGAGGCGTTGCCTAAACATATATTCACAGCTGAGCCTCCACTGAAGTCTAAATGTAGTTAATGAACCTATCAGAGGCTTACAAATCCCATCTGTGCATCAACTTTTTTAAAGGAAAATTCAGCCTTTTTTTCCTGTCTTTAAGCAAGTAGAAATAATATTGATCAGAATAACTGAAAAGTAAAAGTTTTGTCTAATTAATTGTCTTTTTCAACATTGCATGCAAACATCTAGTTTCAGACATGGTGTGTTGGAATTAATTTGGGAATTTAATTTTGTTGTAACCTTTTTAATGTTTTAATCTTAAAATGTGTTATTTAAAAAAAATTCTAAGCATTTGTTTTGTTTTCATTAGGGCTGGACGATATAGGAAAAAAACAGCATATTGGTAAAATATAAATCATATTGATCGATATCGATAATTTTCGAAACATTCAAAATATATAGTTTAAGTGCAGCCCTGATCATTTTATGCTTTTGCTTAACGACCTTTTTTTTAAAATACAGAACATTGTATTCAAACTCAACCCTTTATTCAACCAACTTTTTACCAAAACTGCAATTTTAAAAAAAATTTAAAAGGAACGCATGCTCTCTGAACTCTTTGAAGGGGGCGGAGCTTAGTGACAGAGCGTTCCTGGGTCTGTTTGTGATTGGTTGGGAGGATGTAATGACTGTAATATTAACCTGCATGGCTAAAATGCAAAATGAAGGAAGATTGTTATACTATTGAACTTTTTATTGACCGTTTATCATCGACATACATCTATGGATCAATATATATTGTTATTGAATTATCGTCCAGCCCTAGTTTTCATGTCCATCTCCCTTACAGCAAAGCCCCGACTCGGAGGCGAGGATCTCGACTATTTGAGGAAACTATGAAATGTTTTTAAACCAAACAAATCTTAGTCACAAATCTGAACCCCTACAAAGTTTCTGCCTGGGAAATTTCACCAAGATCACAGGATTATTAAGACGACGTGCAACAGATGGTTGCGTGACGGCCCAGAGAAATGCAGGTGTGCCAGGGATCCAGGAAGTGTGTGTGCAGAGACACGCCGACGTGTGTTTCTCTTGGTGGTTTGTCTACCTGCAAACAGCACCTCTCTCAGGCCCCTTTGATCTGAACACTGAACCTGCCCTGCTCTCCCAAAGTGAGACAGGCAGCCCTGTGATCCTCTAAACAACCTGAGTGTGTGTGTGTGTGTGTGAGGGTATGGAGAAGCGTATGTGCACATATACTTCAGTGTGTGTGTGTGTGTGTTGGTGCGCCACAAACCTTTTTAATGCTTAAATAAAGACTCACTTTTCCACCGGAGACATCACCACAGTGTGTGTCTGTGGGGAGCAGAGCTGCTATTCAGCTTTCTCTGTTCTGCAGGCCTGATAAAAGCATTGCCACGGTTCAGACACCAGCTCAGCAATTCATATAGACAGAGCAGAAGATGAGCCATAAATCATACAACAAAGTGAATGGCCCTTTTCTCCCCTCTTCCCCTCATTCTCTTCTGAATAAGTGCTGTGCCTCACTTGTGACCTTCCCTCTTCTCTCTCCCCGCGTGTTTGTGTTTTCGCAGCACTCCTACTTCATCGCCCCGGATATCAATGGACTGCCAACTATCCCAGAGAGTGTAAGTGCTCGTGGAAAAGAGGAGAAAAAAGGAGACAAAAGGAGATGAAGGAGAAATCCCTCCCCGATGGAAACATCTCTGCCTCTAATCGTTTTTAATCTAATACACATGTCACCGTTTGAAATTATTGCATCATCCTCTTGTTTCAGATTGATCTCCTGCGGTGCTTGTGCTTTAATGTTGAAGTTCAGTGATTGGCGTAGAAGATTCAAACCCGGCACACGCTCTTTGTTGATCTTTGTGTTCAAATTCGAGCTCAAATTTTTGATGGCAGGGGACACGAGATGACAGCAATTATCAGTCTATTAGGCAGACGCTGAGTGAAATGTGATCCGTTTTCTAAATCTTGACTAATTTTTGGATGGATCACAGGCAGGAATCCAGCTGAAACGCAGATTTCCTACCATTCATTTTTAATGTAAACTGATCTCTAGTAGGTTTTCTTTTACCTGGTGCTTTGCCATATAATCAGGCCTTCTCACAGGCGGCGTTGACGTTTTGGAACCTAAAACATTTTGTGTTCTCATGTATCTCCAGAGGAACCTGACTGAGTACTTTGTGGCTGTGGACATCAACAACATGCTCCAGCTCTACGCCAGTATGCTGCACGAGCGACGCATCATCATTACCTCAAGGAAGCTTAGCACTGTGAGTTTGCTCCTCCCAAATCATCCTCTGGTTTGCAGATACTGAGCCTCGCCCTGTAGGCTGGAAAACAACTAGAATGTCAGAATCAGAAATACTTTAATAATCCCACAGGGAAATTATTTTCGTACACGCTCCAGATATTCTATCTATCTATCTATCTATCTATCTATCTATCTATCTATCTATCTATCTATCTATCTATCTATCTATCTATCTATCTATCTATCTATCTATCTATCTATCTATCTATCTATCTATCTATCTATCTATCTATCTATCTATCTATCTATCTATCTATCTATCTATCTATCTATCTATAATATAATTCAGGATCAACCTAAAATACTAAAATATTAATATTGCTCATATGTTTCCCTTAAGATTGGTTTTGTGTGAATTTATCCTTTATGAAAAATATTAATCCTGTTTGCAAACATTAGTCTATACGGGTTCATATCGGTGAATTAGAATATCACCAAATAGTTTTTAACTTTAATATAATAGATTCATAAAACTCTGATATATTTCAAGCTCTTATTAACTTTGATGGTTTGGGGTTACAACTCAAAATCTATGTAAGATGCTACTTCAAACTAACTGAAAAACGACTTATGATAGACTCGATACTTGGTTGGGGCTCCTTTTGCCTGAATTATTGCATTGATGAGGATCAGCCTGTGGTTCTGCTGACGTGTAGCCGAGGCTGCTTTGATAGCGACCTTCAGGTGATCTACGTTGTTGGGTCTGGTGTCTCATCTTCCTCTTGATAACATATATTACTCCATAGGTTATCTGTGGGGTTCAGGTCAGGTGAGTGTGCTGGCCAATCAGAAACAGCAACACCATAGTCGTCGAACCAGTTTTTGGATCCGTTGGCAGTGTGGGCAGACACCAAGTCCTGCTGGAAGATCAGCATCTCCCTGAAGCAGAAAGAAGCAGGAAATGCTCTAGAATTTCCTGGTTGATGACTGGTTGGCTTTTAACTTCATAAAACACAGTGGACCTACGCCTGCAGTTAAGGTGATTCCTTAAATCCTCGCAGACTGTGGAAACTTCACTCTGGACCTCAAGCAGTTTGGATCCTGAAATGCTCCACTTTTCTGCCTGATTTCCAAATGAAAGACTTGCTTCCAGCTGAAATGAGGACTCTTGACCACCGCGGAACAGTCGAGTCATTTTTGCCCTTAGGTAGAAATCTGACAAATTCAGAAATGACTTAATACAAGGAAAGGAGGCGTCATGGTCCATCTTCTGGAGGCATCAGTGAGCAGTGGCTCTTAAAGCTTTAAGCCCAGCTGCAGTCGACACTTTTAAACTTTCCCTAAAAGTCTTGAATGAGCTTTGTTTCACAATCCTGTCATAGCTGTGGTTACACCTGTTGTCCACACTTTTTCCTTCCACGCAACTTTCCATTAGCATGCCTGGATCCAGAAATCTGCGAACAACCACGTTGTTTAACATGTTTGTGGCATTTTTATAAAAATTCCTGGCTGGTGTTTTGTAATATTCTGACAATCAATCTCTTGAGTTTTTAAATACTGTTATAGTCTTCAATCAAATTAGACATACATTAATTTGTCTATTTACAGTGTTATTGAATGTAATGACTGAAATTAATTCCTGAGATACTGACAAGCATCTGAACATTACTAAGCAGTCTGAAACCACTGACATGAAAAAATTACAACTTTTATTCATAACATGCAGCGGAGTTTGTTAATGCAGGTTTTCTGCAGCCTAATAAAGATTCAAAATGAGATGTTGCTGACTTGCAGTCCTGCACCGTCATGCTTTAAATCAGATGCAGAATCATCGCATTACGGCTGCATCTAAGTTGAGCGTGGGGCTGCTTAATAGATTGAACATGATTTCCTTCATCAATATTCCAGCTGGATTTCAAACCCTAAATATTACGATAGGAATATTTGTCTGACATGGCTTGATAGTTGTTCAAATAGAGTTGAAGCAGTCCCCCCACCACCCCCCCACCCCTTAATCATCCAGCTCTGACAGGCTGTGAAATTCAGGCTGAGGCTGGGTTTTATGTGACTGTTTGTACCATATAACCACAGCGTATTAATGTCCAAAAACGGCTTAAATTATCTCTTATTACACGTCGGGGCTTATTCTCATAATTTAGAGTCATTTCAGTGTGGATGGGGGGAGGCACTCTGTGTGTCCATCTCCCCCTTCTTCCTCTCCCGTCTTATCTGTGCGGCTGGTGAGGCAGAGCCAAATGTTTATGACAGATTAGATGGGAGAGGGAAGTGATGTCATCCAACTTCTATTTGTATCTGTAGTTTAGCTGCTGCTGCCAACGCAATCTACAAGTCTGCAGAAGGTTTAACAGCTGGGGGCCCTTGGTGGTGTTTGGCGCTGCGGGGAACTGTTCCCAAGGTCTCTCTTCGGAGCTATAATCAGGAGGAGCTGTAAAGATTACCCATCCCTCTGAGAATTTCACCTGTCTCCCCCCCCCCCCCCCCCCTCCCCTCCTCAGCTCAGACCGGCAGCACCTCAGCTGAGGCAGCACCCTGTGCTGCGACACAAGCAGAACATGATGTGAATTATCAGACTCGGGGGGGGTGAGAGCGCTTTTCTTTTTAGCTCGAAGAGCGTCTGTGATTTACAGCTTTCTGTAACTTGAAGACAAACCACGCTTTGCTTTTATTGCAAATATATGCCGGCGGAATATTTTAGGAGCTTCAGCGTCAGACCTTTACCTCCGTAAGCCTTTCATCCTCTGCGATTCTTCATCCAGTCGTCTATCCATCCGTCTTCCTCGCGGGAGAGGTGTTTTGGTTTGGTAGCTATATATGTCAGGCGATGTAGTACAAAGGTATTTTCACGTCCCCAGTGGGATTACTCGCTGGCCTAGTGTTATTACCACTCCTGTGAAGCGTTATTTTTTGCTGTTGGCATAGATTGACCTCCTAGTTCAAGCACAAGTGGCTGCCATGATTCTCGAAACCAGCTCAGTGTATACATATGCACCAAACCGAAAATATCTCCACTCATTACCCGTGCCATTGTCATGTGATCAAACACCTTAAAGGATGAGAGACATGTAATTGCTGTCAGAGTTTGGCACTGTGCGCTATGTTAAAGTGATCGTTATCACTCATTGGATGGACGGGTTATATTTCTACAGTCTGATCCCACAGTTGGAAGACGTATAAAGGGAGTTATTGGAAGATATTGTTGGAAACATCGTTAGTTACATCCAGCTGCTTTCCACCACCTCCGCCTTTCCAGCGTCTCAGCCGAGCTGAAACATGGGAAAGAAAGTGTGGAAAAAAAAAAAAAAAAAAAAACGACACATCGCAGCTCATGTATTTATATATATTCTGCCTTCGCAAGGTGCTGCCTGTGTTAAAGCCCCCAGTGAACCCTGCATGTCAGTTTGTCGGTACATGGCTGCCACGTCTTGCAAGCAGCCAAAAGCAAAGGAATAAATCATGATCTTACAACCATGCGCCGGTTGACTTATTGCTGTTTTGCGACCAGAGGTGAATGGTGCCGCTGTTTTTTAAAAAGCCAGTCGGTGGTGGTGCAGGGGCGGCAGCCAGCCGTGTGTGCAGCCTTGTCATAGGCCCGTATAATAGGGGTGCATCGGCCCTTCTTCTAACTAGTCAGTGGGGAGGACCCCGCCACCCCCACCCATGTCTTTCATCTACCCGCCCCCCCCCCTCTCAGCTCTGGAGCCCAGCCTCTGCCCTGCCTATCGGCCAGCGCCGGCTGACAGCAGCCCTCTCATCAGGCTGTCAGGCCTATGCTAACAAGGCGCTATCCATCCACCGTGCCCTAGAGTGCCAGCTGTCTCCTGGTTTCCAGCTTTCTTCCTCTGTTGTTCCTCTCCTCTCTTTTGCTGACTTCTCTTCGCCTCTCCCGGCTCTCTCTATCTTAGTTATACTTTCCCTGTGACATATTATTTTCTGTCCATCTGTCTCTCACTCTCTCGCTACACCTCTTTCTTTCTGACATCGCCTTCCTCTTCCTGGGAGTCATAATATGTCTTTGAGTTGTTGGGCATCTGCAGAACATCAGGACGTCCTCCCTCCATATCCCCCCCCCCCCACAATGCCTTCCTCTCCTTCGTCCCGGATAGACTCATCTGCCCCTTCCTCATGTGTCTTTGTTGGGACTGTATATGTGTAAACATGCATGTGTGAGTTGAACCTGCACTCCTGACGCTAGCTGCTTTGTGCACCGCCCCGTGCGTGTCCTCCCTTCCTACAACATACCTGTTCGTGGCACACTTGTGCCCTTACAAGGCTTGACACCAGCGTTTGTCAACACGGGGGAAAGCAGAGCCTGCTTAATTGGTGACTTACTCAGCGCCTTGGTGGAGAGAGAGGGAAGGGCCAACGCAGCGATAAAGTAACAGGATAAATGAGGAAGAGGAGGAAAATGCAACAGAGATGTATTGCTTTACTAAAGTGTTCATATGTCTTTAAGATTTTCACCTTTTTTTTTTAGATTCCAAATGATAGACCAACTCAAAGTAGCACATAATTATAAAGTGTAATTAAAGAGATGCATGGTTTCCAATTTTTTCCCAAACAATATTAGGAGTCAGGACTTTGACTAGGCCATGCTACACATAGGGTTAAGAGATATAACCAAAAATAATATCTCGATATTTTTAGGCTGATATACAATATTTATCTTGATATGTTTTTCTTTTCATGAAGTAATTATAAAAAGGAATCTCTGAATTAAAGCTTTATCCCAAATGTCTCACAGGCACATTATTCTTAACAAACTGTAGATAAATATGAGAAACGGCTGAGAAATAACCTACTAGAATCCATAAAAGTATAATTATAATGCTACATAGACCACCTCGATATAAACAATATAGTCTCACCTTAAATCACTTTTTTTTTAAATCTCAAAATAGATAAGAAATAATGTTTGCCAAAAGGTTACATTACAGCAGAGTACCTTCTATCACATGGTGGCTGGTCCCTACATGACTTGTGGAAAACTGCATACAGGACGTATTTCGGCTTTCTTTCAACAACTCAACATTGTTGCCACTTCTGTGGAGCCAGATTTGTGCAGTGCATGACTAATAGTTGTCCTGCCAACATATTTTCCAACCTGAGCTGTGGATCTCTGCAGCTCCCCTGACAAATGTTCTCCTTCCACAGTTTAGATCAGGGGTGTCAAACTCATTTTGGTTTAGGGGCCGCATTCAGCTTAATCTGATCTCAAGAGGGCCACACAAGTTAACTCATTGCAAGGTTAAATAGAACTAATAAATGTGGACTTGTTGATTTTTATATTAAGTTAATTTCACTTTTACACAATATATTATGAATAACCTCAGCGTTTTTAAGAAAAGAATGTGCAATTTCAACAATACTTTTACTCAGTTAAACATTTACTTGTGCATTATGCATAAGAACTGATCACAGTGATTATACAATGTTGAAAAACATTTATTCACATTTTTTGGAACTTAAAAACACTGTCCTACATGACAAAATACATCAAACAGACAAAAATTAAGAAATTATTTGAATTTTTCCCCACCTGAAGCTTAATCTGCTAATTAAAACACAGCACCCCTCGTGGACAATATAGGATTTGCATATTTTCAATTAAACAAAGTACATGTTTTTTTCAATCATTGTTTTATCATTCTCTTCCTTTTATCTTGTCCACTTGTGAAAGTCAAATTTGATGAGCTCTTTGTGGCATCTTATTGCCACATTGCCAGACAGGACACTGGACAGGACAGGACACTTTTTTTTTTTTTAATAATGATAATGCATTTAGCCACAGGGCCGGACTAAATTGTTTGGCGGGCCGGATCCGGCCCACGGGTCGTATGTTTGACACCCCTGGTTTAGATGGACAGCCCCGCCTTGGTAGGCTTACAGTTGTGCTCTGCGAAATGTCCCAAGCTTGGGATATTGTTTGATAACCTGACCTTGACTTACACTTCTCTGCAGCTTTCTCCCTGACCTGCTGTGCTCCCTTGGTCTTCATGAAGCTGTTTGTTCACTAGCGTTCTCCATCAAACCCCTGAGGCCTTCACAGAACATCTGGATTTTTACCGAGCTCTAATAGCAGACGTGTTAGAGACTCTGGTTGCTCTTTAGGCGACGTTTAGAGGAAGTTGGTTGGACTGGATATCATTTAGGGAGATTAGAGTAAATGGCGCCAAAAAAATGCACACAATTGTGCACAATTTGAAAAAAACATTTTAATTTTCTTTCTATTTCACAATGAAGCCAGATAAAACACAGAGACGTTTGTGGTTGTAATGTGACACAATGGGGAAAATGTTCAGTTCTTATAAAGACGTTTGCGAGGCACTGTAGGACTGAGTTTGAGAAATGTGTGAGGATGGGGTTGGAAGTAAAAGGCTAGTTGAGGGGAAATGAGCGTTTAAAGCTGGTGTGAGAAGGTCAAGAGCAGCTATGTTGATACCATTCCTCCTGTCAAATTAAATTACGCCGCCTGCAGCAGCAACAGTTTCTGTCCGCAATCTGTTTTCTTTACACTCGAACAAGTCCAGTAAGACATTTCAGAGCAGGAAAGGAGCGTATTTTATACATTTTAAGTGTTCTGTATTGTTTATTGCAGAACACGTGAATGAGACCCAGCGGTTTAATGCTCACTCCGGATCCAGTAAAGAATAATGATGTGGGCTGAACGTGATGTTTGCTGATATAGTAGCTGCAAGAAGAAGTTGCACATATTAGGTGCCCTGCAAAAGTATTCACACTCGCTGAGCCGTTTGACGTTCTGTCACATTACAGACGAAAAATTTAATGCATCTTTTCGGGCTTTCATTCCACGGAGCAACACAAAGTAACATCTAACTTTGCATAGTTGTGAAATTAAAGGAAAAGGATGCTGGGTTTTCAAAAGTCATCACAAAAATCTTATGAATATTGCCTGGATTTTAAATAAATAAAAAATATTCTTAGAAATATAAAACAATATTCCAAGCTTCGAGCAGCTCACAGAGCACTCTTTAATCCACCATACTCAGACGTGACTGTCCACCTAAACTGAAAAGTCTGGCCTAGTGATGCATTATTTAAAGAAGCAGCCAAGAAGCCCACAGTGAATCTGGAGGAGCTGCAGAGATCCGTATCTCAGGTGGGAAAAGCCATTGGCAGGGCAGCTATTATTCCTGCACGCCACAAATCTGTCCTTTTTATAGAAAAGTTGCGATAAGAAAGAGCCAGTAAATCCTATTTACAGTTGGCTGCAAGCCATGTAGGGAGATTAGTAAACATTTGGAAGAGGTGCTCTGGTCATGTAACCTTCTGGCGTACTTGTGCGTGTAGAAAAGCACTGACACTGCCCCCATAGTGAAACATGGTGGTGGTAGTATCATGGCGTGAGGATCTTTGTCTTCATCCAGGACAGGGAAATGGGAGTCCTGGAGGAAAACCTGTCTGTTCAGCTTCCAGTAGAACAACAACCCTAAGCCCACGCCCAGAGCCACGGTGGTATGGTTTATATCGCAGCATATTTATGCGTCAGAACAACACAACCAACAGTCCAGACCTGAATCCAAATGAGAATCTGGGCCAACGACCGAAAATTGACATTCACAGATGCACCCCAGCCAAGCTGACTGAGCTTGAGCTGTACTGTAAGAAAAAATAAATAAAATTAAGGCAGATTGTAGATGTGCACGGCTGGTGAAGATATCCCAAAACACATGTAGCTCTAACTGTAACAAACCATCATTCTACACAGTATTGACTCAGGGTGGCTGACTACATATAAACATTTATCAGAAAGCGTTAAAATTCATGTCATTTTATTCCCATTTTACCTGTAGACACTCATCCCAGTACCACACATTTGAAGATAAGACTTTTTTTTCATCACCCAGCTCTGACAGAAAGACGAATTGAATTGTCACAGGAGCAGAAAGAGTGAAAGATGCACACATAGGAAGATCATTTGAATAAAAATGCTATATATTAAATAAGTTACACAAATATGGACACTATATAACATATAAATGAGATTACACATATATTGGAGTCTGTGGTTATGAGATGAAAATGTAGAATTTTCACTATGTGTGAATAGGGAAATTCATGTAATCCTTTGGCCATTTGCTTAGCAAGTGTGTGCTGGATTTAAAAAATTCTAAAACATATTTTCTTTTTACTGACATGCTTTTTTTTTACAAATATATTAACTTCCTACATTGAGTCGCACCAAAGAAATTATGAACTTCTGAAAGTTGGAGGGGGGAAAAAACTGTCAAGACATAAATGTGTTTATTTGTTTCTAAAATATAATTTGCACTCGTTTTAATAGTTGTAAATGTATATCAAGTAGAGCTTTGTTGCCTGTCAGAGCTGCACAGTACATTGAGTCGCAGTTGTCTTCGCAGTATTAATGTGTGAAACCTGGCAGACTGCTCAAAAGAACGTTCAGATGCAATATTTGGGATTCTCTTATAGCTCAGATGCCATGAATTCACGCTCCGCATGTAAAAACACGCATGTAGCCAGTTGGATGGCCTTTCACTGCCCCTGATCTCCACACATGAGGTGAGTTTTAGAGTGGTGGTTGGGTTCGTAGCGATGGAAAACGATGACGATTGAACAAGTAACACCATTTCCTGAAACCTTACGGGAGTAAAACTGCTTTAGAAGCTGAACTCAGGCAGGAAAAGCGACTTGGACGTTGACCAACTGGCGTGGGAAGTCTCAGGTTAACTTTTGCCTCCCGTTTTCAGAGTTTACATCCATTTTTTTTTCCTTCCTACTTTTATTCCTGCTGTCTTCACCAACTTTCCCCTCCTCCCTTCCCCGTCTTTCTGTCGCTCCGTCTGTCTCCCTTCCTCTCTGTTCGTCCTTTAGTCCCGCTGAATGGGTCTGCAGAAACCAGCGTTGGTTTGGGCTCTTTCCGCCTAAGCCCCAGCACACTAAAAAGCTCTCAGGGCAGAACCAAAGACCTTGACTGCTTTTTGAAGCAGGCTGTCGCTGTATAATCGGTTAGCCTCTCTCGGCGGAGGGGGCAGCGCACACACGCACACACACAGCACAAGAGGCAGGCAGCCCCTCATTACCGGGCAGAGCCCTGGTCCCCGAGGACTGGACCCAGCACCTAATCCTGTATTTGTTCTTGGGGACTGTATCTGTGATTCTCCATTGAATGGAATATTAAGCACCCAGGTCTTTTGTGGAGCGTGTAAGCCATTTGGCTCCACTCATCTATTATTTATCAGCCTGGCAAATATTTTATCAGCCTTAGCCTCTCATGACCCACTCTCATGTGAAGCTCTCCTCTAAATGAAGAGAAAAAAAAAAGGGGGGTATGATTTTTTTTTTTTTTTTTCCTTCCTTCTTCTTTTCAATTTATCTCCCGTTTTTTTAGTTTTTTGCCTCGTTTGTTGTAAAACCTGGACAAGGACACATGGATTTGTATTAATCTAAGTCTGAGGAGCAAATATGTGAACTATTCCTGTGGAGTTCCTTCCAAGTTGGCTTATCTAAGGCACACCGCCGCCTCCATCGCTTTGGAGATAACAAATAAAAGAGGAGCAATATCTAGATTTGCGTTATAAATCATAATCTTAAGTTTCGGACTCCTTTTCCCAGCCGGCTCCCCCGAGCCCAGCCACCCAGCCTGAGAATGAGAGAGAGAGAGAGACTGTAGTTTTCACTTTCAACCTGAGAGTAAATCATGCCAGTTGGGGGGCTCACCTTGAGGCCTGGTGGAGATAATTGGAGTTGGTTAGCGAGGTGTTCTGTGCCATTACCTCCTGGTACCGGCGATGGCTGGGGCTTGTCTCGCACTCCCAGAGGAGGAATACACCCGCCTGTTGGCTCCTCACTCAGCGTGCACGTGTGTCTGTGTGTTGGTCCGCGGGCAGATCGGTGACCCCTCTTCATCACGATTTAATGGCCCCCTTACTAGACGGAAGAAGGGTGTGATAGTTTTGATAGCCCTCCTTTTCACCAAGCGCCTCAGTTCGGCTCATTAATATTCATTGCATTGATTTATTTTCAGAATTAACGGAAAAAAAAAAACGGAAAAAAAAAAAACAACAAACTGTTTGCCAAGAAATTAATCCTGACAGGAGTGTGGCATTGTTGTTTCATTTCAAGACAGCAGGAAGCAGGGATATGCATATGCAGATACACAGAGCAAGACACCAATTAAATGTTGATTAAGTCTTAAGTATTGTGGGACTCTGTGTGTGAAAGACAATAAGAAAAAAATCATTGCTTTTTGTTTGCTGGCTGATATGAAAAATGGATGCAGTTAAAACAAATGGGGAGGTTGGAGGAGGGGGGGGGGGCACGGCCACACAAAAACGTCAATGGTTCTTTTCTTTCTTAGATGCCCGAGCTTTATCAGAGGGTGTATTCTGAGCCAACCCCCCCCCTTCTTCTCTTCCTCTGGCAGCGGTTGTTTTCAGCCACCGCGCTCTCCGGCTTTTGGCCGGTCAATTGTGACACTCTGTGTGTCAGCGGGCTGGGTGGGGGTGTGGGGGTCTCCTGGTAGCGGTGCGTGTGTGATAGTGTGTGTCCGCTTCACACTTTGGCTGTGAAGCTGCAGCGGTATAACGGCGGCTGCTGCTGCGGGGGTCCCGGCGGTATTGGCCTAGCCCGCAGTCTCTCTTGGCTAACTCATGTTTCATTCTTTGGCAATTTGCCCTAATGAAGTCCCGCAGGAGCCCCTCAGACCTCTGTTCTCTTTCCATATTTAATCATGTTATTTTAATCTGGGGGATGAGCTAACGCCTCTGTCTCCTGCTGTGTGTGTGTGTGTGTGTGCGTGTGTGTGTGTGTGTGTGTGTGTGTGTGTGTGTGTGTGTGCGTGCTGCAGGTCATTACTATGGCTGGGGTTTTGTGACATGTCATGTCATGAAAGGGGGGGGGGGGACGTTTGCTTTAAGACAATAGGAGACAATGACTTTAATTCTGAGTGTAATGGTGGTTTGACGATATAAAAAGGGACTTTGAAAAGCAGTGTCATCCTTACATGATTGCGTCTCATTATTTGTTAAAAAATGAGGCTAATTATTCCATATTTTCCCCTGTAATTCCTCAGTTTTAGGAGTTGGGGTAATTTTGATTTTTATAGCTGCTGTCAGTGCTGCTTCTGCCGTTGTTTTGTGTAGGACACAGCACAATCCCTTTGAAACAGAAATACTCTGGCTTTATTGTTTTCTCCTTTTTAATTGGAAAATTAATTTTTTTTTTTTTTTTAGACAAGAAAAATCAATACAGGGGACAACATTTATTGTAAAGTAAATGTTGCCTTTGAGGTCAAAATAGTTTTCACATTTCATGCCAATCTTTTCTGTCTTCTGTTGTCTCTT
Source organism: Fundulus heteroclitus (assembly GCF_011125445.2). NCBI lineage: Eukaryota > Metazoa > Chordata > Actinopteri > Cyprinodontiformes > Fundulidae > Fundulus > Fundulus heteroclitus. Next base: position 9,074,360 of record NC_046369.1, read on the forward strand.
TCATCAGAGGCATGGATGCTTCCTGCCTGCTAGTTTAGCTTTTAGTCTGTCTTTTTCCAGAGAAAGAAATTGTTCTTGTGGCTCTTATTTATGCTCACAGCAATTTTTCAATGAGTAACTTAATTACAAATGCCTCTCATTTAATTATAATATCATCCTTTCAGTAATTTCAAAAAGCAACATTTATATTTTATATGGATTCATGAAGCACAGTGAGCTATTTTATGTCAAACTAGTTTAGATGATTAAAATTCAGTTTTTCAGATATTTGGACTGTGGCATAATCCAAATTAAAGATGATTTTAGTTTTTTTTTTTCTTGCACTGAAATGTTATTTTTTGGCTCACATAATAAAGGAGAAAGCTGCTGATTTTATAACTGAACAGCTCGTAGTCACTAACACCCACGATACATCAAAGCTCATTTGTTTTATGTTACGCTGGCGATCTTGACCAGGTGTCCCTTGCAAAAAGGTTATTAATCTCAGTGGGATACTACCATGTTAAATAAAGGTCAAATGAAATTAAATTAAAAGGAAAGTTAAGTGGAAGGAAAAACTTGTAGAAAAATAGACCCCAAGCAACAGAGATAGCCACAGCCTCTAAAGAAAATCATGAGGTCTGAACTACAGATGGAGTCAGTGCTTCAAGAGCCAAAACATACGCAGGAAATTGCTACAGCTGTGTCCTTGTGTTAAACCACTCTCATCTAGGAGAGAAAGGACTAGATTGTTGCACACTGGTCTAAATTAGTCTTCTCAGATGAGAGAAAATGTTGCATTTCATTTGGAAAGGAAGGTTCCCAGTCTGTAAGAAGAGTAAACGGGCTGCAACCCGGGCTTTCTCAACACCTCAGCAGATCCGCACGCCTCGCTGACGCAGTAATTCACGCTAAACGAGCCCCAACCAAGTATTAAGAGCAAATACTCCACAATACGATGCAGCCGACTGAGATTTCTGTATTTTAAAATCCTTTTTTAATTGGTCCTGTGTAATGTTCAAAGTGAAGAAACCTGAATTAGAATTTTTGGAGGTTTAATTAGGTGAAAGCTTCCATCATCCACAGCAAGACGAGCTTGAAATGTGTTGAAGTGTTATGTACTGAGTCTATATAATCAGTTATTCTGAACTAAATGACTGATTTAAATCAACTTCTCAGTTATATAATCATCCATCTAAATCGTTGGATTAAATCATGTTTTGATAAAATCGGAAAAAATCACCGGTTTTCTGTAATAGTTGCTGTGGCTTTGTTGGGTTTATTACAGTGACGGGGACATTTATTTGTTTGGAAAGTTGTTTTGAAGTTGTCCCCTCTCGTCTTTCTCTGTGTAGTTGACTGCATGTGTCCACGGCGCAGCGGCTTTGCTCTTTCCGATGTACTGGCAGCACATCTTCATCCCGGTGCTGCCTCCGCATCTCCTGGACTACTGCTGGTAAGCCCGACCACCTCTAAAGCACAAACACAATCATTATCCACATGAAGAAAATGTTCCTACTGCTCCCTTTTTTCCCCCCCTCCCTCCCTCCCTCTGCCACATTCTCTTCTTTCCCGTTCACACCTGATGCTGTACCTTCATATGCAGACATATAGCCACACACGGAGCATCATGCGCTACAGTTACACATCAGCTTTAGCCACTAACCTCCCCGTGTTAAAGCGTAGCCGCACGCGTTCGCACGTTGTCCCACACAGTATCCGTGTTCTTCTCCTGCTTGGCTCCGCACATAATGAACCAACCGGATCGCCTTACTCTATATTTCATGGCAGTTCTAAGCGGCACGCTCCCATCACGGTCTGAACTCTCTCAGGGGTTCATTACCTCCCCTCCAACACAAATCTAACAAATCTGAACGGACTTGATTGAGACGGAGCGGAGAGCAAGAAGCAATGTCTACAAAATCTGCATGCGTTCAGGTTAACTTTGCATTAGTGCCGACGCACCGTACATGTGTGGACACGTCAGCATGTGTAAAAAGGATGAATCGGATCGCTTGTGCAGCGCAGAGCTTTTCCAGGGGGGGGGGGCGGATCAGCTTAGAGAAACTATTCTTCACTGACAGGCAAATGTGATTTCCATCACTCTGCAAAGACTCATCGTTGCATTATTGAATAACAGGGTGTCCTCCATTCCCTGATGTGATGACTTAAGTACATTAGATGCTCTGTGTGTTTCTCTACATTACATCTGCAAATTTCATCAGTCAGAGCTGGGCATGCAATAAACGGCACAGGCCTCCCTATTTGTTTGTTTTTTTCTGTTGCTTTAAGGTGATTACACGCTTTTGGTTTATAAATCAGTCTGACCAGAAATACTCTGAGGTAAAGGACTGTAGGAATATTCGAAAATCTGTCTCTATGGCTGTTTCTTGCACGGCTAAGTGGTTTATACAGGAAAATCACATCAAAAGACAAAGATGCATGAAAAGAAAAAGTGAAAATTTAAGCATTACGTGAAAAAGAAACGACAAAATGCAACTAAATTACTTGATCTGATTTGAGGGAGCCAACAGTTTCTTGCACATCTTGGATTTTTCATAGAGTTGTTTCCAGTGTTGAGGATAGAAAACCAATTACATCCCACTAAGTTAAAAAGTCATAGAAAATTCAAATTCGAATTAACTCATGCATTAAATCGGCTTTCACACTTTACTGATATATTCCAAGCAGCTAATTTGGATGATTATGGTTTACAGCTAATGGAAACCCGAAATTTAGTTTCTCACAAAATAAACTAACACCCTAAAACAATGTTTATCACAGAAATGTTTTCCTACTGGTAAATATCTGAATGCAGCGTACAGTGTTTGCTCCTTTTGCATGACTTTGTCCGCCTGTGGTTCTGCTGAGGTGTCCAGGTTGCTTTGGCCTTCATCTCATCTGTATTGTTGGCTCTGGTTTCTCTCATCTTCCTCCTGACAATTACACATTCTTTATTTTCCATAGATACTCAATGGGGTTTAGGTCAGGCGAGCGTTGGTGGCCAGATGAGATACCATGGTTCTGAACCAGATACTTGTGCTTGTGACAGTTTTTGCAGGTGCTAAATCCTGCTGGAAAATGAACAGAGGAAACCATGAAGGGCTTGAAAGAGTCCTGATAAATGGGTGCACTGACTTTGAGCTTGATAAAAGACAGTGGACCAACACCAGCAGATGACATGACTCCCAAAATCATCACTGTGGAGACTTTCCATGAGCTCATGCAGGCCTTGTCCTGAATTCTGAATTTGAATCTCCACCAATGATATTGATTGGGCTTTGCTATGTTGTCTCGAGGCTACGGCCATCCGTGTTGACTGTGCACTTTTTTTGTTGCTCCAATTAACCTTCAATTAACATGTTTGGATGCAGCTAATTTCTGAAGCGACATTTTCGCTTTACTGTTCTCATGGAGGGTGACAGTAGCTACGTTTACAGGGACAAAAGTAATCGGGAACAAAGGGGCGATCGGAATAAAAACCTTTCTGTTCAAAACATTGAAAGAGCTTAAAATTATTATATTTTCAGCAACATTTCAACCGTAATTAGAACCTGGTGCAAGTCCAGCCTGAGCGCTCAGAAGACAAACAAACTCGTATAATACTGCTTTGTTTACCATCTAAAGACGGAAGAAGTTTTTCTTCATCTGTGGGTTGTTGTGTTTTTTTTAGGGAAATTTGATAACTGCGCATGTCAGAGCAGTTCTATTCTGATTAATTAGCATCGGATTAAGTGGTTGTGTGCCCATAGAAATGGTATAATCCGATTTTTTTTGTTTTGTAATCCGAATACATTTCAATCTAATCGGGAAATTTTGTGCCTGTAAACATAGTTATTGACAGTCTGCTGGATACCTGTGAAGTGTTCGCCCTCCATGATTATGTACACTATAACATATGTGTGTATTAAAAATAAGGTTTATTAAAAAGAAACAGAATTTTGAGAGGGAGGGTTTTAATCAAACTTAACAAAAATGTACAGTTTATGTATATCACTATGTTTAATAAGTTTGACTTGTTGAGTTGAATTAATTAAATAAGTAAAATGTTCTATAATACTATACTGTGTACTACTACTAATACTACTAATATAATTTTCTGAGATTCACCAGTCGGCGCTTTTTCCTTTATTTTAGTTCTGTGAACGCTACCTGAACACTAACTATGCAACGTATTCAGACCCCCAATGCCTTAGTTGGTCTATAAACCTATCACAATATTCACAAATCTATCCTTTTCCAAAAAAATATTTATTCACAACCTTTAAAGTTTCAGAGCACTTTTAAAATCACCATAATAATGTAACACAATACTGTCACTACATCTTGGTGTTCAAACAAAAAAAAAATAATTGTAGTAATACTTCTTGGAAGACGATCAGTCATTTATCACCTGTCTCTGAGGAGATTCATGGAGATCAACTTTCATTTCTTCCCACATGGTTAAACTAATTTTTATTCACACTTTAGTGACATTTTTTTTTCTATAGAGGCATGAAAAGGGAATCGGCATCTGTTGCACCTGGATTTTATAAAAATAACTCCATTCCTCTGAAGGTCCTGGTTTTTTTATAGATACAAAGAGGCTTGTTGCTGCCTGTGACATTATCATGTTATGACATTCTAATGTAGAAAATAATGTACACTTCAGTTTGTTTGTCAGTGCACATTTAGTATTTCGCTCTATTTTTAATGATGTCTCTTGACTTTCAATTTTTTTTTTTTAGCTTTTCGTCTCTTTCATTGATTAGTTTTAATTGTCAGACTCTGTCTTGTCACAGGGATGCACCAATCAGTCACACCAAGATAGAAATCGACCAACTATCCCTTTTATCAGCTCTGATCAATTATTAGTAGCTTAAATACTTAAGAATCTGATGTTTTTTTCCCTCCCTTTTTCATCAAACTAAGAACTTTAACTAACAGCAAGTTAAAAACCTGCAAAGGGTATTCTTATATAATCTCTCATTCGCTGTGAATTCATAGCTACAGTCTTTAGTTAGTTGAATGGTATACAGGTATTGAAATATAGATACTATTGTCATCTCTTATCCATATCTCTGTACACCACTAACCGCATCCTTGTGCTTTCTATATCCTCAGTGCTCCGATGCCATACTTTGTGGGAGTTCACTCTAGTCTGCTTGAGGTATGTTACCCTACTTTGAAGTTTCTACATGCATATAAATGTTTATATAAATCCACACCATAACCCCATGTGTACATCCAGCCTTATGTCTGTTTTGAAACGGGGGGGTTGAAATGTGTGAGCTGTGATTTCTGTTTTTAAGAATTCATCTTTTATTCTGATGTTTTCATCAAATTTGGGGTCCCTTTTTTAGTGTATGAAAACATAAAGTAATGACGACACAGTTCTGAATTTGTGGCACATTTTCAAGAGTTAATTTGTCATAAAATAAGCAATACTTTTTTTTTTTTTTTTTGAATCCCAACTTTTTACAGTTTCAGCAGCACATAATTTTTTTTTTGGGTCCATTTTAACTTTGTCTATTGCTTGTGTGCCTTGGCTTCTGAACCAGAAGTACAAAAGGCAGAGACAGAAAGGCAGAAAAAGCATCTGCAAACAAAGGGCTTTTCTTCTTCATTGTTAAACCCTCTGTTGGTTGGGGAGCAGGCCGTCATCAGGGCGGCTGTTTTTATGTGAACGCGTGACGCAAGAGCGCACACATTTCTGCACTCGCGTTGGTTCCTAGGCGTTTGTGTCGGTGTGCGCGCGCGCGCGTGTGCGTAATTGCCTGTAATGCTACGCACACGTGTGTTTGCGCGCATGTGTGTGCGCGCCCCACGTTTGTGTGTGTGTGATACTTGTATGACAGTTGCGGCAGTGGCAGTATTTATCACACTCTGCATCCGTGACAGACCTTCTTTCCGCCACTACATAATTAGTCCAGATCAGCATGTGAGCCTCCGCTGCACAGGCTGTCACAAAAGTGACAAACTAGAAATTCACACACTATGCTGCCTCCCACCCCACACACACACACACACACACACACACACACACACACCGCACCTGCCCACATCCTTCCTGCGCCACACTGAAATAATTGTTGAATTTGTCGCCATCAGGATGCGCACGGCACAGCACAGCATCGCTGGGTTGTTGTTGATGCATGATGTTTTTGGTTCTGTGGAAAACGCTCTTAGAGTCCAAATGTTTCCTCTCAGGCCCATTCTTCATTTTCCATGCATGTGTAACAGTGAAGGTGGTCTACTATCATTTTTTCTCCTTCCGTAGTTCTTTATTGTTAATCATCAAGGAAGGGGGGGAATTGTTTTTCTTTTTTTTTTTTTTTTTTCAGGAGATCTCGCTTAGTTCAAGTCTCCAGAGTCACTTTGTCTTCTGGGAAACAAACCTGTGTAAACTGGAATTTAAAATCTTGGTGTCGCCGTTCAGTTTAGTTTATTTATATGGTGCCAATTTACATCTCAAGACAGTCAGATCCAATTTATATCCATGATGTTTACAGTCAAACTAATTAAATAGATTAAAATACAAATACAAACCTTCAAATGGGATCCTATTGTCATAGAAAATGTATTTCAAGCTGTCTAGGAAAAAGTATATTCCCTCTTACAGGTTTTCCCTTTTTGCTTTCAACTTAAATATTTCAGGTCATCAAACTGTTTTTTTTAATAAACATTAACGCTGACACAAAAATGCTGTTTTCAGCCGATGAATAACCTGGATGTTCAATCGCAGCGTTTCTCCGGACGCTCTCCCAACCAGCGTCTCACTTTGCTGCTGTTCTTCCTCATTAAGTAGAGCTCTGAGCCGGGACTCGGCAGACAGCAGAACGAGAAAGACGCGCACATTTCCAGTCGCTTTAATTTTCCCCCCAGCAATGAAGTTTTCATTCTGTCCACAGCTTTCTGTGGATCACACTGTTACGTTTTGTCTTATAGAGGGTGCGCAGCCGGTCGTTGGAGGACGTGGTCATTCTGAACGTGGACACCAACACCCTGGAGAGCCCCTTTGATGACCTGCAAAACCTGCCCAGCGACGTGGTGAGAGACACACAAACACGCCGAGGCTCCTACGTCTCAGCCTTTATTGTGTCATTCCACATGCAACACATCAAGGTTATCCCCCCCCCCCCTCCCCCCATCTCTCTCCCTGCGATGTAATCTCTCCCTCACATCTCTCTGCCCACATGTGCACACGGATCCTCTCGCACACCCACATCCAGAAACTTGTCAAAGTACAGCTCTGTCCCCTCCCCACATCATTAATGACTGCAGTTCTGGCTTCTCAGATTGTGGCTGTCTAAAGTAAACTCCCGTCGCGTCGTATGACGCTTGAAGGCAAACAGCATTCCCCGACCATCAGAGGCTTGTGGGAAAATGTGAAACTCCTTTCCCTTCATCTTCATCCATTCTAATCATTATTTCACAAAGTCTTGCGTTGCCGCCTGCCCACTGGCACGTTTCTGAAAGATAGGAGGAGGGAACGAGGCAGAGAAGAGAAAAGAAAAGGCAGAGATGGGTGATTTTGTGTGTGTGTGTGGGGGGGGGGGAGTGGGAAGAAAGGGTCCAATTACCAGTGTGGGCAGTGAAGCCACCTGCCAGCGCGTCGTCTCTTTAATTAATGGAGCACCGACGCTGGTCAGTGCTACGGGAAGCATCACCATGGCGTCAGGGTCACTCACACTTTTTTACACACATCCGCAGCCACGGAGAACAACACCGAGCGCTTGTCTCCCCCGTCTTTGTGGAAGCAGGAATCTGTTTGTTTAGTTAGTCTTCACAGTGTGTGTATTAAAGCTCCTCTGTGAGGCGCTGGGATCCCAGCTGAGGCTGTGGATGCACTATTACCCACGCTGCTAACAGCATACGCTCAGGTTCCACTGCCTACTGGACTCCTTCCCCCCCCCAGCAGCAGTACATAATTCAATCTACTGCCCAGCAGACCCCAGACCTGCTCACACTCCCACACTCCTCTGGTTCTCCTGATTTAGAACTGCTCTGCCAACATTGACTGGCTTGCGCGTACCAACGTCTCTTTACCTCGTGAGTTCTTTTCTGCACTTTATAACATTTTCTGCCGACTTTCAATCCTTGCCTGCCTGCCTGCCTTATTGCTTCCCCGGCTGCTCGGGTTTCGTGGCACCTGTCTGCCTACGTGTCTCTCTCACAGTACTTCCCGCCAACCTGGACGCCTCTTGCACCCGCTGTTTGCTTCTCCTACTTCTCTGCCTGTGTGCCTGTCTGGCTGCAGTGCCGTCTTCTCACTTCCTGCCTGCTCGCTTTTCTGCACCTGGGGACTGAAGCCCTAAATTAAATTGCAAACTGAGTTTGTCATAAAAAAAGAGTGGAGGCTTTTGAAAAGCGACAGAAGCAGAGAGAAAAGCCTTTGTCTTTTTTTGCCGTGTGATAAATTAAGTGGCAGACTCGGTGCCTTTTTCGCTTTGATCCCCTGCTCACCAATTTTTCTTGACTAATGACAGAACATAGCTCGCATATCATGTCAAATTACAGCACCTGAAACGGAAACTTTGCTGGCATTAATATATTTATCGGAACAAATTGTTGTTGTTGTTTTTATTCCCATACAGGGTTTTTATTTTCCTCCCTCCTGTCTCCTCTTATCTGTTCACAGAGGCTAGTAGATTAATAACAAAGCGAGCAGGTACTAATTGAGTGGAATTCCAGGTCTCTTGTTAGTTCGCTTGTTAGTGATGAGGACATGCCACATGGCATTTGATGTTAGTGTTTGCACACAGAGAGATGTTACAGGCATTGTGCTGTTTATTGTGCTGGGGCCTGATTTCCTGATTAAGGCTGAGCAGTTCTCCGTCTGCGCTCGGCTGCAGCGTGTCGTTCCTGAGCTATTAAAAAAAACGCTCCTCATTTCTCTCCAATTCTCACTGTAACACTGGCTACTTAACACCCAAGCGTATTCAGAGTGAAACCCAGGCCCTGAAAACCCATACAGAGTCACAACCATCCTCACTTAAAAAAGCCCGGCATCACTTTCTAAGAATATACGCGGCGCCGCCTGAACTTAAAGGTAGAGGCAGCGGGCAAAATGTGTGTTTTTTTTTTTTTTTTTTTAGGTCCAATTGTGGTGGAAAACAAAAAACGCCTCTGATGTTGATTTAAACAAACCTGTGGAGATCCGTGTAATTACGGCACCGCAGGCTGTGAGCACATGTGGACCTGGTTACCGGGCCCGGCTGACCAGTGGCCGTGCTTTTAGCAGGTTCAGAGTTCACAGTTGTCCTGAATTAGCCGCTGCCTTTCAGAGGGGAACCCTACTCCAGCTCCACGAGTGCCCGCCCCGTAACGGCCTTTTCTCACCATTTCACACATAATATTTCACATTTATTGACTATTACAAATACTAGTAAGCTGGTAGCGGTTCCGTTCTGCAAAGAAAGGCTAAATCTAAATGAGAGAGGTGATGGTAAGGGGCTGCGAAAGGATGCTGCGATTGTTTTATTTGAACACACATTCATTTAAAAATAACCTGTTCAACAGAAGCAGGAGTAACGTACATTATTTTTATTTTTATATCCCTCCCTTCATTACGAACTGTCTCAATCTTCAGTTGACCTCCTTGATTTTCTATTTTAATCCTTGTTAAAAATGGTTTTATTTTGTTTTGATGTCAGACATTTACACATCCATACCATAAATGACACCTTAAATATTGCAAATATGAAAAAAATGCTAAGCTCAAAATTATTTATTCACCTCAAAGATGTAGTTTTAAAGTAATCTTTTAATTTTGCTGACATGTTTTTTCTGACTGGAAGCCGTGGCTGTTTCTAAACATTAGGGTGATGGCAAGGAGACCATCCCACCTCAAAAAACGTGAGGCTTATCAGCATGGAAAAAATATTAAACTATCTGTAATATAATGCAATTATATGTTGAAGGGTTTTATTTATGTGATTACAATCTGATCCCAGTGGAAAAATATTTTTTCCATTGTTAATCAAAAAGTCTATAAATAACTTTCAAAATAAAAAATTTTTTTTTGAACAGATGTAAATGAAAACATTTCAAATGGATTCTTTTACATTGTTTTGTCATCTTTTTGGACATGCTTGTCTCATTGTCTAATAGGAAGAAAGTTCTGGTTAAATTAAATGAATCCTAAACCCAAAACTGCCAGGAGTCTTAACAATTTTAGGCTTAAACGGTGTGTGTGTCTCTAAACAAATATAGATTCACACTCTACACCTGGTCAAACCCCTAATGTAGCCCTGCTCATTGTGGAAACCACGGTTTTTAAATTTGGTCGAACTTGAGCATTAGAATCTGGAGTTACTCAATTTTCCATTCAACATGCAGAGATGCAAAAGCTTTTTGATTGTTCTAGATCCAACTCGTCCCTCACATCATATCCTCCATTTCTGTGAGAAAAACACTGCTTTATACATAGTCAGTGCTGTCTGAAAGTGAACCATACTAGTGAGTTTGAATATTCTCTATCCTAAAAATAATGTCATATGATTTCTATAACTAGGTTTAGTAATTAACAATTTTTTATGCAATTTATTGAACATAGTAGTCATTTTGCAAGTACTGCCTCATACGTCTGTAGAATAATTCAAATATAGTTAAACTAATATACATGGAGTTGTTGTTTTTTTTGGTTGTGAATGTGTTTTACTTTACTCAACAAAGAAATGTTTCTTGATTTTAATCTTTATACTTGCCAAGTAACATAACTCGGTAACAACTTGTCACTGTCGAAGCACCTTCTTTAATTTGCAGATTTGAGTTAATGATAGTCTAGTTACTTTTACTTCTAAATCAGACAAAACATTTTTTTAAACAAAACCCAAATATTACTTCTAAAAACCAAAAGTTTTGGGCCCTCTTATGAAGCCCTGAGGAACACCTAAGAAACTTGAAATACTGTCTCCCTTCAAAAGGAAGTGGTGTCAAAGGAATCAAAGATCCTACTTTTTAATATTTCTTCTCTACAGTTATTTAAAATAAACCTGGCAGGCTTTGCGTTTAAAAGTAAATTAACAATGCGCATATATGATAACAACCAAAGGTGAACCAGGCAGACTCTCTAATGTTTTCTTTATTGTATAAGCAGCAGTGTAGAACAAGGGTAGTCTTTGTTCTCTTGTTTGAATAGCTGTCTTTTTCACTATCATTTGAATAAACCGTTATCATAAAATAGAGCATTCTTTAAAATTGTGTATAATATGTTTTAGCAGTACTTTGCTTTTCTGAACATCGCTAAAGTTCAACCAAAAGTTGCGATAGTTTTCTACTTTTTTTAATCTCGGTGACACCATGCTTTGTCAGTAAAATCAGTGTGTTGACAAGCACGCTGAGAAGAAATACTCAATAAAACAAGAAGATCAAGGTATTTTTGTTGCTTTTTGTAAGATCCACATCTCCTCTCCCAACTGGAGACTGTGCTGATAAAGTTATAATTGACTTTTGGTCGGTAAAGTTGTTTACCTCTCTAGTCATTAAAACTATCCAAGAATAGCAAATTAGGAGTCGGTTAATTCCGAAAACAAACAGCGTGTGACTGAATAAGGTTTTTTATTTGATTCTGGCAATTGATCTCAAACCAATGACAGATTTTTTTCATGTATTATTCTTTCTGTGCCACACATTCAAGTTGAGGAGCTACAATGCAGCTTATATCTTTATTTTCAGATGCTCCTTCTCTCTCTCTCTTCCTCAAACATCACAAGCCTAATTCCTTCTATTCCCCTCCTCTCTGCCGCTCGCAGCTTTACTGACACCGTGTACCCATACAATCCTAGCCCTCGTACATTTGATCATTTGTATTCCCAATCAAGGGGGGTGGGGTGTGGGGGGGGGGGGATTTACAGCACACACTCCTACTTCCTGTATTTCAAACCCGCATTCGGAGGGTTTACAAATGAATGAGGGGGTTGAGGTTGTGTCTGCCGCGCCTCTCCTGAGATCACCTGGCACACTTAATCAAACATCGCGGCTTTAATTTGGGCGCTCACCTTCCAGGGAACAACATCTACATCATCAGCCACTGCGGCGCGCAGCAGACGGCAGGCAGCGCGCTCGCATGTAGCGGTTGCACTCAGACACACCTACACGCTGTCAGCCAGGAATGTTCATCAGCGACACTCTGATTTCCTTCAAAAGGAAACTTTTTGCCACTAAAAGATTATTTGTTTGTCCATCAGATCCTCTCTCTCTCGTTTCTTTCTGCCTAAATGAAGCCGAGTTTGTCAGTGCCACCGCCGCGGAGTGGTCGCCCACCTCACATACATGCTGTACTTTTACCAGGAACAGTCCACGGCGTACAATAACAAGCTCCCAACAAAGGCTCGGGTGTCGTTCTTGTTGGCGAGGCAGTATTTTACCAGCTGCAAATGTCAGAGTCTGCTCGTTTGACAATTATTTCTCCGCCGTTGAGATTGTTTTAGGCGACGGCGGCTGCAAGCTCGTTCATTTGTTTTCTACTGCAGCCACTGGTTTACTCGTGTGGATTTTAAAAGCTGCACTTCATTTTCACATCCAGCCGTTCCGCCGACGGTTCACTCCGGATTAGAAGTCAAAAAAAAAAAAAAAAAAGGGGAGAGAAGCAACACCCACTGCGATGGTTATTGAAGCGAGAGATGACATTTAGCTATAGTTAATTATGTATGCAAAACTCTGCCGCTCAGCTGCTATAAGAGGTCAGCTTGACAAAGTAACCCCACACCGGGGAGAAACTCATAGCCCTATTAAAACACACACACACACACGCAGGTTTTCCTCCTGTCTGCGTTCCCAACCTTTATTTTTGCCTTACAATAACTCACGTCGCGTTAACTCCACAAAAGATCAGGAATTTCTGTAACTTCTTATTAATCTTACCTTATTTTTCTTCATTCATACACATATTTTCATTGAAATTATGTTCCGCACTCTTATGCCTGAGACTAAAAATAGGTTTGCTCCATCCCATCATTTTAACTAATAATCTCTGTTGCTATTCTGCTTAACGGGTAGAAAAAAAAAAGGTTAATTGGGAAATAAAATGATGAAATCTAATATTAATCTTTAGTTTAATGAATGAATCTGTTTCATAGATCTCCAAGTCCCATGCTCTTTGTGTGCATGTATGCATCTGCAGTTGTTAAGACTGCGCTGTATGTCTGTTCTCCGTGTCTTTGTTCGGATTTGTGTCTGTGTGTTTGCGCGTACGCCGTGTGTGTGTACACTTCAGACTGCAGCACATCAAAAGAAAGTGGGAGATTTTCATAACTATTTTTTTCTTTGTAGTTCTTTAATTGCGTCCCCATGGCTTTCTTTCCCTGGACAGAAGCTTAAACAAAACACTCCTTTTGCGAGGAGAAAACTCAACTTTTCATTCCCTTTTTCCCTCCACCCCCCCAACAACAGACAAGTGTCGGGGTCATTATTTGGGGAGAGTTTTGCGATGTTGTATTAACATTTTGAGTATAATTCTAAATATATATTCAGGGCTTAGTGCAACTTTTTTTCTTCTTTGATTTACTCCTTTTTTATATGTATATTGCATGCAACATTGTCAGTCAGGCTGTTATTTTCTGATTTTTTTATTTTTTTTTTCTTTTCTCTGGTGATGGCTGAAGTTCATGGTTTATGCAAAAATAATCTTTCATATTTTCCTTTTTTAAGCCTCGTCAATGCTCTGATTCTTATTTTCTGTCTTGCTTTTAACTATTATTGATTGCATTTTGAAGAAATTCATAAAAGTTTGAATATTAAATATCTTTCTGGATTGCATGCCCTAAAGTCCTTTAGTTTACAGGCCAGAGGTTGTTTGTGCAAATAAAGTCTGCTACAAAAAGGCTTTATATCAAGCTATATACACTCTGAGATGTCGTTAGAATCACCTTTTATATGAGATTATAATAGAGGAGCATGAAAATTGCAAACTGAGCTTTTTGCAGACTAAGTAAAGAGGTGTTAGCCACTTTTTCTTAGCATCTTTAAATATGAAACACTCCAAATTGATTGTTTTAAGCTTCTTTTGGATATATCAAACATTTTGTGTTTTTTCTTCCATGCCTTTATCTGTGAGCTCCGTTCTGTTCTCAAATCTCTGCGCAGATAGGCAAAATCAACTTAAGACTATTAGTATGTTTTTCTCAATGATAAAATAACATTTGTAGGATTTCTGTTTTCTATGATGGGTGTACAAGATGTTTATAAGTTTAAATGACTCCGATTCGCATAAGAGGGCTGATATTTGCAGAAATTATTTATTCGTTTGTTGAAATCAAAGGCATTACATTCTTCTAAAATGCCAAACACAAAAGAATGCAATCAGTATTTCAAAATCGAAATACAATTTATTCTTGTTTGATATTTACATCCTTATGGAGAATAAACAGTGGAGGTAAGACTCTGAAAAGTTGGCATTGGCTGTAGGTTAAACTAAACACTCATTTTGGGTAAAATCAGATGTTTGAAACAGAGTTAAACCTTTCTAAGATTTAAACTGACACACAGTTTTCTAGTTTGTAATTTAATTATTATTATTAACTGGCTTTGGCCCCACTCAATTTATATAATCTGAAAGCCGGGGCTACCCCGATGGGGGCATTACATTCATCTCTTTAAATTCTATTTTGCTTGAGAACTAATGAGCTAATGTAAATCCTTCTACGTTTTTTCAAGTATTTTATTCCTGTGTTGTGTCGCGGCATTTCAGGCATATCGTATAGAAAAGCTGGTTCCCTACACGTACCAGAGCAGTTCTCCTCCTCCTAAACGGATATGTCAGGATCGTATCTTAATTGCATCATTGGCTTTATTAAGGAATAAGACTAAGACTGGATCCAGCCTTAGGCTGCTCACATTGATGTAATTGCAGCCTGTGTTTGTATGACGTTAAACCATTTTGATTATTTGTGTGCCGGTGTGTATATGCTTGTTAGTGTGCGTTGGTGTAGAAATAAGTGTGTTTGTGTTGAGTGGGTGTATGTGAGCAAATTTGTCACCTGGAGGCGTGCGGTTGTAAGAGTTGCGAGAACGGTAGAAGGTCTGCAAAACACAGCAGCAAAGGACGAGACAGGTGGGCCAGGCTCCAGAAGGCCCCACCGGTCCCAGGCAGGCCAACACAAGGCTTCATCCCAGGGCAGCCATATGCCCGGTACCAAGGTAAGTCGTCAGTGAAGCACAGAAGCAGCAGCCTCCAGCACAAAAAGGCCCAGGATGAGAGGTACTGTAGGATACTCAGCCCACGGACCCATCCACATCACTATCTCCAGCTGTGCCAAACTCGGGACCCACTGTCCCCGATGTCTCAGAGCCCGCACCAACACCTTACCGCAAGGCCCCCCCCAAAATCAAGCAGTGGAGACCCCCCTCCCCCCCAGATCCCCCAACATGGCAGCAGGGGAAAGCCCACCATGGTAGCCTGAACACGGAAGGACCACACAAACAACACCCCCACCAAGGGGCGTAGTCCCCTCCCAGTAGATGAGGAGCACCTGCATGTTCATCATCCCACACATGAAGACTGTACTGATGTGTAGTGCTGCATATGGTAGGAAGAAGGGGATGGGAAGCTAAGACACTAGCCTGCGTCCCCCATGTCCTTAGACCAATGTAGCCCTGACCAAGGCCAGGGTCCCCTCAGAAATCCCCAAAGACAGGTGACCCTCACCACTCAACCCCAACCCACCCCCCCGGGTGGGAGCCGTCTGGGAGAACGGGAGGTTGAATGAGCCCACCCGCAGTAGCCCAGGACGCAGAGATCTGATGAACAAGCCAAAACCAAAGGCACCACGCAGGTGCATCCAGCCTTCAAACCCCCATTGTCCACCATAACACAATTCCTTAACCCCCTACCAAGCCCAGACCCTTCCCACCAAACAAACTACTTTTTTTTGTTGGGTGGTTTTCCTTACAAGCAGACATTCTGCCCATAGAAACAAATTTTGTTAAAAATTTTAGATAAATATTGAAGCTAAATTTATTCTTCCTGTTTTTTCTAGTACTTTTTCTGCAATGCCTAAAACTGCAAGCAGTAATGGTAGCTGTTCGTTTCAAATACACTTTTGTGATGTAACCAAGAAGGTAAAGTGATTGGCACTGCTGTGTACTGGAGGCATGTGGATAAGTCTTCACAGCCAAAAGCCATAGAAAGACAAACCATGCCAGAGAGCATGTCGGTAGCCATCAGGTAGATCTCCCATGCAGTTTAAACATGTAGATTTTTAATGTTGCAACCCAGAGCCGTTCCTGTGTTGTAAGTCAGGGTTTCTGTTGCAACAGGACAAGTTGCCCGTTCAGCTCGCTCTTTATGGTCCACACCAGTGTGCAACGAGCAGCGCAGGGAACGTTTTATTCACTCAGTAGTGTTGGAGGTAACACGGTTTATTGGTGGGAGATGGCGTTGCCTTAAATAAGGCATAGGACCCATATGAGTGGCAGACGTTCGGGGTTACCACTAACCAGCATCTGCTACCAGAAGCAGGAAAGTTACTTGAAACCTGCCTCGCCAAACTGAGATAGAGACGTCACAAGCTCACTAATGAAGGAAAGGATATTTCTTATGCTGAACTTTTTTCTTCAGCTATCTATTTTTAAAATGTATACAGTGAGGCATATTTCCATATAGAGCAGATAACTGAAATAATGGGATTTTATCAGGTTTATAATTCTGAATCTGAATATAAAGGAAGAAAATGGCTTTTCTGGTCAAAAGTAATAATTCAGCTTTTTTAATAATCTTTTGATTTGAATGTATTTTTTTTAAAGGAAATGCTTTAAAAATGGTTCTCCTTAGATAATCTTATTATATAGCCCTAATTACTTCTGAAATTATTTTCTATCTGATACGGCCCTGTTGCACTGCAGAAACGGATCTAAAAATAAGTTAAATGTATTTAAAGTTAGCGTATTTGTCCTTGATTTGAGCAGGTAAATAAGATTATTTGCCAATGGAATGAGTATTTTGACCCCTAAAATAAGATAATTAGACATCCTGCACTTGAAATAAGATGATGGAGATGAGTTGTTCCTATTTTAAGTGCAAAAATCTTGTTCCATTGGCGAATCATCTTATTTACCTGCTCAAATCAAGGACAAATACACAAATTTTAAGAACATTTTAATTATTTTAAGTTCCGTTTTTGCAGTGTGTAAAGTGCCTAAAAGTCAGACTGTACCTGTTTAGTACAGAGACACATGGATGTGCGGTACAAGCCGTGACACCTAATGACTGGTTGTGTGTGTACGAGTGCATCGAGGCCCTCCACGAGCGCCGACTCTCCGGGCCCGCCACACTCTGGTGTCACCTATGGAGGTATCATCCCTTACAGTCAGACAGGGATCACGATTGCACCTGCTAATTATCATCTCCAGCTGGAGAGTTAAATGGAGATCTGTTCTATGTCTGACCTTTGACCTCGTGCTCTTTATGTGACGCACTTCAAACCCTGTTTGGGGCTGTCTGGGCCGGGCCTTAATGAGGCCCCATGTCTGCCCTCTGTGGGCTGCGCGCCTTCGGATGCCCCGCTTTCATCCCCGACTATCTTCCCTTGATGTAAATTGAAAAGATCACAGCTATGGGGAGAAGACCTGTACTGGAAAGGCCTCTCTGCATAGATTATGAATATCATAACTCAACAGTTTTTTTTTTTTTTTTCTTTTCCCCGTTCCCTCAGCCACCCACACCCCTCTCTTCTCCTGCCACCCCTTCCCTGTACAATGCTATAGTTCTAATTGGACCCAATGGGGGAGTCTCTGCCTTTGATCTAATCACCGCCACTGTGACTTTACACTAAAAAATGTCACTGCCAAATAGGGTTATCACCTGTAGAGCCTGGCCTTCCTCTGATGCCTGTACGCGTCTCGTTAGCTTCACTCAAACTGTAGAAGTTAATTAGTTTGACAGAGCCATTACCGTGGAGGCATACCTGATGATTGTGGCGTAGGCACCACATTCAGGATCCAATTACAAAACACACGTTTATTTCTTTTTTTTTGTGTGTGTTCGTGTGTGTGCCTGGAATGTGAGCGAGCTCGGCGGGTCGTGCGATTTGATTTCTATTAGTAAAAATGAGGTTCGTACTCTCGTCGCGCAGCTAAAAGCGTTTGATTTGAAAAAATGTAGCAATTTAACTGAACATTAGGAATATTATTACTCCAAAGCTTTATTCTTCACTGAAAGAAACTTAAACTGTTAAACTTAAATTATGTTTTGCTGTTTTTGTATTATTACGAAAGTAAAAATATGATTGCGCCCCGGCCTCATTAAAAACTGTTTGCCTCTGGAGTGCTCTTACCCTTTCAAAGCTGCAGTACAGGACTCTGCAGAGTAAACTCGGCTATCCCGTCTGCTCTGACAGTCTTCTGGGTAAGCCTCCCCCTCATTGACTGACAATGTCTTCGCTTTGATTCCTCCTCACACACACACACAAAAAAAAGGCAGTTTAATGATTTGCACACAAGAAAAATCAGTGATAAGCACATAAACATGAAATATTAATCCCACAAAGGGCTTTACATAAACATAAAAGCATTTAGCAGAATGAGTGAATATGGAGATGACACTTGTTAATTTAACCATGGTAAACTTTCTGTTTGATGCCTGGAAGCATTTTGCGATGGCAGCGTGGGGACGTTGTGGAGAGTGGGGAAAGCCCAGGGGAGTGGAATCAACACTGTTCATTTTGTCTTTGTCCCAGTTTAAGACCGACATCTCCGTCTTGCTTTTCTTCTTTTGTCTGTCAGCCTCTCGGTTCTTCTCGGCCTTTCCTCTGTGTGAGATATGCTCAGACTTCTCTAGTTGCAGTGATATTGATCTCACCAATGATTGGAATTAGACAACGGCTAATATGATGTTGTGTCTTTGAGTTAAAATACTAAATTTTTACAGTAAAAAAATATGTATACCATGACAAGATTGATTAGGTTTAAAAGGGAAAACAGCAATTAGTTCTGCTGCTTAAAAATAACACATATTAATTGCTATGATTATTATATAGGCTTTAACAGGGGTGGGAAGTAATATTTCCCATTTTTCAATAGTCAATGTAATTGAGGAATATAATCATACTCAGAACTGAATGTATTTATTTATCTAACATGTATAACTATTATAGATAATATTTACCAGGGTTAGGGTTTATAAAACAGTTGTCAAAGTGTAAATTCTAGTATTTACTGTATGTAAAATAAATACATTTTCTGCATTTTCAAGTTAAATAATAGTCTCCTTTAACTTGAGTCGCTAAATAACTGCATCCTTTGTGTGGTTGGTAGTTTAAATCTATTATGCAATTCTGATTCTATTTTCCACAAAATAAAAAAAATAATAATTCATCTTCTTTTAATAAATATTCTAGCCTTTTTTAGGCATGGGTGAGCATTTATTTGGGTAATTCACATCGTTCTCTGTTCTTACAATCCTATAAACAGCAGATATTACCTTCAAATTAAAAGCAACCTTTTCAAAATAAAAGAATATTGGGATTTGATTGAAAGATCAAAATGCATACAGAATTGATTCATGATTTTTATTTCATCTGGGCTAATCTTAATGGCTTGACGTGGCCTTTGGGTGATATATCTGCCCAGGTAAACAACGTTTAGGTCTTATTTTAATTTGCAGACTTAAGCAGAACTATCTAATGAGCACTCATTAAATCAGCAGTTCCTTTGGCACAGAATATTATAATACTTTGGTGTTCTGCACTTTATGCAGAAAAACAAGCTGATTTTAGTAGGTAATTAATAGGGCCATCTTTAACCAAATAAGATTGTCCTTTCGTTTCCATACCGTGGCAGTCACTTCTTATCATGATCAAAAATATACCGAATTTGTCCTTCATGTAAGCCAGAAAAGAAGCGTAGCTTCCTCCATTCAGTCAGCTGACAGGCAGTGTATAGCAACAGGTGGGGGAGGAGGACTCGCTGTATACAGTCAGGGCACCCTCCGGCACTTTCTCAGGGATCTCATTAAAAGGACCTGAACTGTTAAAATAAACTGTTAAAGAGTTATGATGGGAAAATGTGGCTGGTTTGAAACTGCAGATACACCAATCAATTTTATTTTTGAATTAACCGATATAATTTGCGGGTTTGTTTATGGCCTGACCTGTCGATTGTAAGTTTTACAGATTTTTTTCCCTAATAGCTATAAAATAATGAACTCTGTACGTTAAACGGTTGAGATAGTAGATTTCAATCTGAGAATATCCCCATTTATGCATCAAAGCATGTGTCCCTAAACCCTCAGCTGATTTTATTCGATTCAAAAAGGCATTTAAGTACATGTTGCTTATTGATGGATTCATAGGCCGCAAATTGGGAGGGCTCTTGGTTTTGGGTATATAAAGAATAATAAAAAGAGGATGTTTCTGTATTTTACCTGCTGATCACAGATCAGAGCTAGTCAAGGCAAAAACTGTCCGATTCTGATCCCTGTCTGATTGATTATTTCCTTAAAACTATAACTTTGGTACCCAAACCTTATTTACAAAGACCCAATTAAAAATGAGCCTGTGGCTTATTTTTAATGACTGATGTGATCTGCATGTATTTTGCTCAATGCCAAGTTAGCAGATGAAACAATAAACTGATTTCTGATAATCATACCATTTTAGAGCTACTGAAAAAGCTTGTCAGCTACAGAGGACACACACAGAGTGCACACATCACAACATGGTGTTGAGTTGTTTTAAACAGTGAATAAGTTGGACTGTGGAAATTAACAATGCAGTGTTAAATGGAGAAACCAGACTGCTAACTCTAAATGTTAATTTACTCTGTTTCTGGTCGCTTCACACTCTCGATTTCACGCACCAGCTCTACATGTGCGTCTTAAAATGGAGAAAGTGAACTGGAGTTGGGAAAAGTTTTACCTAAAACATTGTTTATCACGCATCCTTTTTCCACATATGTAAAAGATGAGCATTTATTGCAGGTGTTTTTACACACTATTAAATATTGCAGAAGTAAGCGACGTAAATTTTTGAAGCTTTAAGCCGTCGTTTCATTCTTTGCGTCAGCTTGCAGGTGATTGCTTTAGAGTAACGTAGACGGGGAAATATGCTTTTGTGCAAAGCTGGCGCAGCCCACACAGAGAAAGAGACAGTCCCTCACTACATGACATCACTACTGTATCTCTGCCTCCTCCTCGCACTTCCACAACACAGTCAGACCACTGCTGAGCAGGTGAGGAGAGCCTCTTGACAACTTCCTTCCCAGACTCCCCAGGGCCCGGTGGCCTGGGTGAATCTTTTGTCATCCTGAAACAAGCTCGGGCCTGCTGCTCCTCCACTCTCGCCTGGAGTCCTGGAGACAGAGCCATGAGGGGGGGTGGGGGGGGAGAAATAATTAAAGACGTTTTATGTCAAGAATCCCTTTCTAGAGGGAGTCTGAGAGAGCCAAGAGGGGAGGGGAGAACAGCAGGTCTGGATAGAAGGAACAGGAGAGTCGAGACATGGAGGCAGAAATGAAAGGAGGAAGAAGGGGATGGCTGGGGAAGAAGGGCTGAAAGAGGAAGAGCAAAGATTCGAGTTTCTATTTCCTCTCTCTTCTTTACCCTCTCTCCCAATCCCCCCCACCCCCCCACCCTATAACACACACATACACACACACATGTGCTGCTCAATTAGCAAAGCAGCAGGTGCTCCCAGCAGCACAACAGATAAGCTCGGAGGAAAGGCTGAAGCGTCTCTCGTTCTTTTCTATCCCCCTTTTTGAGATGACCTGCAAATGTGATACTTCACACCCAGAATAGGCTAGCTGTTTCCTCCGCCAATTTCAGAGGTGATAATTTAACTTTTACCCTTCCATGTCTCCCCCCCTCCCTCCCCCCCTCTCTCCCTGATCCCTGTCTTTATCATTTCCAACTCTTTCCCATCCTCCATGTTTTCCACCAGGTGTCCACTCTGAAGAGCAAGCTGAAGAAGCAGTCCACAGCAACAGGATGTGGAGTAGCGAGGGCCTTCCTGAGAGCGCAGGCCGCTCTATTCGGATCTTACAGAGATGCTCTCAGATATAAACCGGTAAGGATCTAGCATTGTCATTTAGTTATTCTGTAATATCTGTAATTCAGAGTATTTATCTAACATGAAATGCTTTAAATATACCTGCTACCAAGTTTCATCCAAATATTTGATGTAAATAAATACATGCAGTGCTTAAAATAAAATAAAAAAGTCCCAGTTTCAGACGTAAATGTTTTTACAAATTCACCAGGGCCACACAAAATGGCATCCCTGAATATCCCTAATAAATCTCTTATTCACTCCTCAAAATAGGAAAAACAAGAAAACGTGCCATTTAAGAGATATAGATGTGTGTTGATCTTCATAACTTAGGCAATGAGAGTGATAAAATATCTGCAGACCCTAAACCCACCAAAATCTAAATAATAAGGTTTTTAACAACAAGAACTCTGGTTAAACCAGGCTGGATGTGGACCAGGTTTATCCTGCTCCCTCACACAGGGAACAGGATAGTTAGAGGGGTTCTCCGGTTGTTTAGGAATAGAAATCGACCATTACAATGCAACAATTATCAACGACTCTACTTCAACATAAGTCCGTCCACGGTCGCTTGGCTGCTGCTGGATTTTAAGTCTTGTCGGTCTGGTCCAGAATCCTTTAACAACTGTTTTCCCTAAGTCTGGTTAAATTAAGATTTTTGTCAATAAATTACCAAGTTTTCTTTCACTAGCTACGTTTTATCTGGACAAATGTAGTCGGAATAAAAATGCATCAATCAGAATTTTGTGATCAGGTTAAGCTCAATCGCAATGAAATTGTATTCTGAATGAGACGGGTGGTTTATGCCGATTGATGATCATATCGGCTTGTCAGTAAACGGTTGTCAGGATCAACTTGTTCTGCGAGCTGAGTGCGAATGTGCGCCCCACGTCAACGTCACGTATTTCTGCTTTCAGTGGCAGAAATATGTCGGGAAGCAAAACTGGCTGTGCTCTCGATGCAACCGTTCTATTAGAAACATTGAAAAATTTATTATTTATTAAGTGAAGATTCAATCGTAATTAGAACCCAGTGCAAGCCTATGGTGGGCGCACAGAAGACAAACTCGTACACTTCTGCTTTATTTGCTATTTTGTGTTGTTCAGCAAAGGCAGAAATACTTCTTGTTCTGAATAAAGCCAGGTGCCTATAAACACACATGATCAGAATGCGTGCCCATATAAACCGTGCCATCTGAGTTTTTTTAATCTGAATACGTTTCCATCTGATCATGAAATTTTGTGCATGCAAACATCGCTCCTGTCACCAGTCTCGTATCTCGTTGTTATTGTGTGACTCTTCCTATTACATTCGAATGTTTGAGTAACATTCGTTCTCGCGAATCTAAGCTGCCAAGGGGGTGACTTTGATTAACAGGTATGATGAGTTAACGTATTTTCTTGGATGTAACTCGCATCAGCCCAAAAATGCATCATAAAGAGGGCAAAAAACATAAATAAGTCGCAGTTGACTATAAGTTGAATTTATTTAGAAATTTATTTCACAAAATCCAAGTCCAAAAACCAACATTTAATATTAAAAGATTAATTTGCACAATAGGACCCACAACAAACTGGCTGAATAACATAAAGCCAACCAGCCAGCAAGCTGCTCCTGATCTCATCCCACATTACTGAATCTGCAGGTTGTATAACCACTCATCTGTGGACTCGTTTTTCCAGCTCTGGCCATTAGCTTTCTTCGTTTTGCAGTAACAGTCCCTAACAAGCACATTTTACTACCTCAGTTTTGTAATCTGCAGAATAGCATTTACTTTTCAGTTAATTAAGTGTTACAAGACCAGCATATAGTGGTCACAAGCCTAGAGCGCGCTCTTCCAGCTCTAGATGGTGATGTTTACTTCTTGGTTCATGTCACAGTGTGAATTATTGTTTTAAAACATGGCTGTAAGTCGCAGGTCAGCCAAACAATGAAAAAATATGATTTATAGTCCAGAAAATGCGTTAATCTGATTGGATAAAGAGTGACACAAAAAGTGGTGATTGGCTACTGCCGCACAGGTCTGCACCCCAATGTTACCAATGAGAGAGCAGCGTGAAGTCACATGGAAGCCAAAAGTTAAACAAGATACGTACACACTCATCTGTCCAACGTCCGTCGCCATTGGACAAATGTGGTTTAAATTTGAATAAATAAATAAATAACCCTAAAAAAACCTCAAAATCAAAAGTCAGACAAAATTTAAGAGAGGACAGATGTGGCAATTACTTTTTATTTTGTAATCTGTTTACTGGAACCATATGCTTGGTTACACACACCAAGATGGAGCGTTTTGGTGACAAACACTCCAGATGGGTCTGACGTAAAACAAAGGATGAATAAAGATGTGAATCTGATAACACATCCGCTGCTATGTCGATGTGGCACCATGGTGCAACTCGGATATGAGAGTTTCACAGTAATTCATCTTTTCACAGTTTTATGAAAGAAATACTTAGCTATTTAACTTTTTTTAAAGGGAAACAAGTCGTTACACAATGCTGTATTACAATAGATGGGGCGTATAAATCTGTCATCTTCTATTCGTACAAACCTAATTTTAATATTTTCAATCTATGATGTGTTTGATTACTCGAATAACTGAAAATTCTGTATATTTTGCCTCACAAGATAATTAATATTATAATTTTTAGACCGTCTCGTGAAACAACAAATCCCAGTACTTGTAATATAAATTCATATTCACAAGTAGAAATATCGATAGGAGCGATATTTTCTCTTGGTGGTGTGCAGGACTTGGTAGCAGTCTTAGCTGAAGTGAAGTGAGTCGAACTTCACTTGTGTCTGTTAAGACTGTGGCAGTTTTGACTGAGGGTAAGAGGTGTGTTTTCAGGCAGAGAGCAGAGCTAAGGTGGGCTTGTCTGAAGCAGTGAAATGTCAGAGGAGCTGGAAGGAGTCAGGACGTTCCCTTTGAAGATCCCTTTTAGCCACCTTTGGTGTTTAACTCTCCTTTACTAAGCCCCCCTAACATTTCTTTTCTAGATCTTCTCTGCTTATCAAGTGTGAGTCAGAGCAGAGCAAACTACACCATGTCCTGTTTGTCAAATAGCGAAGCCTTTGTTGCTTAGTCTTTGAGATTAATTGGACTTTGTGGACTCCCGGAGTCAAGATGCTACATTATTGATGCTGTCTCTCTTTTCCTCTGTATACAGACAGTACACGAACAAACTGCCTCCCCTCTGACACGAGCGCCGAGATGCAGCCCGTTTGTGTGTGTGTGTGAGAGAGAGCAGTAATTTCTCAGTTCACTCACGCTCTCTGTGTTTGCTTGTAGACAAGGTCTGCATAAAAGCCTCAGATTTAACATACATGTTAAAATCTAAACAGGGCATCTAATTTAATGAAGTTACTCATAATTTCAAGCGGTGTTTGTTGAGTATCACCGTGCTGCTCATTGTTCGGCGCTGAAGAAAAGATCTTCCTGGAAGGAGCTGAGTTGTGCTGAGCGGTTCACAGACCCATATGCCTCAACAGAAGGAGGGGTGTGGATGCTTAGTGGGAGTCTTGCTGAGCTGTAAATGAAACAAAACCGGAGCCTGATAATGAGCTGAAAGGCAATCAGCTGATTATACGGGTATTTCTTACGCCATCAGTTTGAGCGTGGCGTCCTTCTCACCGGGCGTTTCTCACCGACTCGGAGAGAATGCTTTTCTGTCAAACCAACCTGAAATAACTTGTGAAGTTAGTTTTATCCAGCAGGACCACTGAGGTTCAGCTTCAGTGAAAGTTTGAACTTGCTGTGAATGATCAGTTCAGAGGGTTGAACAAGACGGAGTCTGTGGAGAAAGTGGCCAGGGTGTCATGATGTTCAGCAGCTTCTTTGTTTTTGTTTTTGTTTTTTTCTGCTGCCCGCGTCCTCAGTAAGACTAGGACAGTAGAGCACATCACCCCAGTTCTAAAGTCCTTACGCTGGCTCCCTGTATCTCAGAGAATAGACTTTAAAATACTTCTGTTAGTCTATAAATCCCTAAATGGCTTAGCACCTAAATACATCACAGACTTGATATCAGTGTATCAACCCTCCAGACCACTCAGGTCTTCTGGATCCAGCCTACTCTGCAGAACCAGAACCAAACACGGAGAAGCAGCATTTAGTTCCTATGCTCCACTTATCTGGAACAAACTCCCAGAAAACTGTAAAAGTTCTTTTTAAATCAAGATTAAAACCCATTTGTTTAGAATTGCCTTTGACTGTTCTAATTAAACCATTAACTAAACTACCAACTAACTTGTAACTTTCTTTGATTCTATATTCATTTTCCTATGTTTTAATAATGTAAAACACTGCGTTGTCCTTGTACTGAAATGTGCTATACAAAGACATTTGCTTTGCCTTATATGAAAAATAATTTATTTCCTTCTTAGTAATCAGTGGAAAAATTAATGATTATCTATCTTCTGCATTGAGCTTTGAGTTTTTAAGGCTGGATGGCCTCCTTGCCATCACCCTAATCTTTAGCTCCCTCAACACATATCTCGCATATATCGTATTTAACTCTTCCTAAGCCACACCCAAACATTAATATTACAACCAGTCAGAATGAGCATGTTGATAAATATAAAATATGACTTTAAACCTAAATCTGCCAGGGGTTTAAATACTTTTGGGCTTAACAGGAAGTGTAAGCAAACTGTTACATTTTTAAAAAATTGTCAGTGGAGGTGTATGTTCTGCAATTAAATAAGCATACCCTGATATATATATATATATATATATATATATATATATATATATATATATATATATATATATATATATAAAAAGTAAATGGATTGGAAAAATGAGCAAAAATTCTGGTAGCACAAGAAGATATAAAGTGAGTTATGAAACAGTATCAGACCCTTCAAATCTAAATATTTGTAACTAATTTTGAGACAAATAAAAAAAAAAAAACAAGTAAATTTGCCTGCATGATCATCAGGAAGAATTTTTTAAAGAAGCGGTGCTCGAACTGAGGAAGTTTGATCTCCTTAGCTGTGGTACGGCCAGAAAAGTTCTGACTGAGGACCTCAGGCGTTAGCCGGAGGCGCTTAGGCCTAAAACATAGCTGTGAAAAAAAATTACTATAAAATATTCACGTCTTACCTTAAATGTTTATTTCTTTTTATGTCTGCGTTGTTTTTATTTATCTCAGGAAGAAATTTGATTTAATTGCAGCTAAATAAAAGACACAAACCTTTTGTATTCATCGACGGATATCCTCAAAAATGGGCATTGTTGATGAAAAGTTTGGACACCCCACCCGGTAATGGCTAGTGTTACCCTCCCTTTAGGGTGAAAAACCTTCTTTCTGCTTGTAAAACTTTTTGTGATGTAACTGGAGCTTTATTCTTGTGAAGTAATGTGGGCCACTGGTATCGTTCTCCCATCCTTGAAAATGAGGTTACTCTCCGCTGTTGTTCAGTTGTTTGTAAGAGCCACATTGTGCTCGTAGCCTTGAACAGACAAAGCTCATTGTTTTACTTCGCTGGAATTTAGAGCATCGTTGAAATATGTGAGAGTTATGTTAATTATAAGAAAACAGGAATTTAAATTGACTGGAGGGCAGCGTGTGATTGGCCTGGAGTGGTTCTGTTGTCATCCTCTGTGTCTATAGCTCACAGGCCGACAGACATGATGTAAGAAGTAGTAATAATGTAATAATGTGTTTGTACGGAGGACTGGGAAGTTTAGTGGGACACCGTCATCTGGTCCAGTGTAGCTCATATGTGCGCCGCCAGGGGAAATGGTTGAAAGGAGACTGTTTTTTATTTCTTTTAAAAGCTTAAATTCCTTTTTTTTCCCTCTGTTTCCTTCCTGTTTCAGTATTAGATTAGATTTCTACTTGTTTTTTTCCTCACTAATGAAGAAATCTGTTGAAATACTCCGACAGCTATAGAAGGCCTTTTACGGTTTACACCATAAAGCCTATTTACAGTGCCTAGCAAAAGTATTCATACCGCTTAAACCTTTCCACATTGTGGAAAAGGAAAAAAAATTATTTTCGCTTGTTTTTTCATTTTTCAGCAGAAATCTCCCAGTTTGTGAATAAAAAGTTATTTGTTAAATGCAGCTGTGTTGTAAAGGACTTAGAGGCTAGTTAACATTTATGAACAAATAAGGACCAAGGAACACAGCAGACAGGTCAGGGACAGAGTTTTAGAGAAGTTGAATAAACATCTCACGCTTTTAACACCTTGTGGAGATTTGTTCAATTTATCATCTGAAAATGGAAAGAATATGGCACGACTCCAAACCTTTCGATTCCACAGACCATCAAAACTGGGCATGGAGATAATTAATCAGGGAACTGGCCAAAAACTCATGGTTAAATAAATAAATAAAAAGCTCATAGTAACTCTGGAGGAGCTGCAGAGATCCACAGCTAAGGTGGAAGAATCTGTTGACAGAACAAGGATTTGTTGGGGACGCCACAGTTCTGGCCTTTCTGCAACAGAGGCTACAAGAAAATCAAAAAGAGCCATAGTGAGCACGTTTTTTTTGTGTGTGATTAAAACCAACAAGCCTTTAACAAACCATCCCCACGTTAAAACATGGTGGTGGTAGCGTCATGCTCTTCAGCAGGGACAGGGAAGCTGGTCAGAGTTTATGGCAAGATGGAGAAAGCTAAATACAGGAAATTCCTGGAAGAAGTCTTGATGGAGGCTGCAAAACAACAACCCTAAAGAGCTACACTTGAATGGTTTAGATCAAAGCATGTTAATGCGTTAGAGGTTCCCAGTCAAGATCCAGACATAAATCCAAATTAGAATCCAGGTTAAAGCTTAAAAATGTTCAGATGCTCTCCACCAGCCTTCAGCTATTTTCTGAGTATCAGTGTAGAGACACATCTGTAGCTGTAATTCAAGCAAAAGCGGCCAAGTATTGACTCAGGGAGCTGAATGCAAATGCACACTTTTTAGATTTTTTTTATTGTACACAATCTTGAAAACAATGTATTTGGATTACTCTGTGTTGCTCTGTCTCATAAAATCCAGATGAAATGCTTTTGTGGCTGTGAAATGACAAAATGTTCAAAAGTTCAATAGAAATGAAGAAGTTTGCACGACACTTTATTTTTCTTACAACCCCAGCTCCAAAAGAAATCTTTGCTTAATGTTCTCTCTATCTCTATCTCATCCCGCTCTCTCGATCGAGCAGCGAGCGATCGAGCATGTTATGCTAGATCAGTCAAGCGTCCAGAATCTATCGACTAGAATCATGCGATCGAGCATATGCGCGCGAGCGCGCGAGCGAGCGAGCGCGCGCGCGAGCGCGCGAGCGAGCGAGCGAGCGCGCGAGCGAGCGCGCGAGCGCGCGAGCGAGCGCGCGAGCGAGCGAGCGAGCGCGCGCGCGCGCGAGCGCGAGCGAGCGAGCGAGCGCGCGCGCGCGCGAGCGAGCGAGCGAGCGAGCGAGCGCGCGAGCGAGCGAGCGCGCGAGCGAGCGAGCGCGCGAGCGCGCGAGCGAGCGAGCGCGCGAGCGAGCGCTCTAGCGAGCGCGAGCGCGCGAGCGAGCTCGCTATCTAGCGAGCGAGCGCGCGCTCGCGCGAGCTCTCGATCTAGCGAGCGAGCGCGCGCGAGCGCGCGAGCGAGCGCGCTAGCGAGCGCGCGAGCGCGCGAGCGAGCGCGCGAGCGAGCGAGCGAGCGCTCTCGCGCGCGAGCGCGCGAGCTAGCGAGCTAGCGCGCGCTCTCTCTATCTCTCTATCTATCTATCTATCTCTCTATCTATCTATCTCTCTATCTCTCTATCTATCTCTCTATCTATCTATCTATCTCTCTCTCTCTCTCTCTCTCTATCTATCTATCTCTCTCTCTCTCTATCTCTCTATCTATCTATCTATCTCTCTATCTCTCTATCTATCTAATATGATTTGATATGAAGAAACCTGAACATGTGAACAATGACATACGTTTCATTAAATGTTTTGTTTAATTTGTGCCATTAATGTCGCTCTGGACTCTGCAGGGAGAACCAATCACGTTCTGTGAGGAGAGTTTTGTCAACCATCGCTCGAGCATGATGAAGAACTTTCTGTCCATGGCCGTCAACCTGCAGCTCTTTAAACAGGTACAACCAGCTGGGAGGGTTTGACTTTTCTCTACACGCTGCAGATAAGAAAATTTGGTGCAAACTTAAAAAAAAAACGTGTCTGTTTTCTGTTTTTCATTTAAATTTTCATTATGAAAAAGAGATTTTACATCATTCTTGCTCATGATGCTCTGTTTTCACAGTTAACTCATCCATTTATGATTTGGTGCGGCGTACCTGAAGCAAACCCAAGTAAAAAAATAAGTAAAACTTGACAGGATTTATTTTAGTCGCTTCCAGTAACCACACTTTAGTTAGGACCTTAAGCAGATTTCTTGTTCATTGGGACGTGATTAGTCCAGATGGACGTTGTCTCTCAGCAAACTGTCAGCTGCTCGGGGTTGGCGCTTAGTATCTTGACAGTTCGGTTGTTCAGAGTGAGGAGGAGTTTAGGGGAGCAAAGCCCGGATTACGGATGGTTCCTGACCCCTTCAAACTGTTTACAGCCATTATCTCCGGCCTCAGATTCGAATGTTTCTCTGTTTATTCAGTTTTATCCTCAGTACTAACAAAACAGCGATAAGTTGGGGTTGCAGGGTCCACTGACTGTACAAGCAACGGGTTTGCATTCTGCCCTTAACACGTTTGTGCCGGTCTCTAAAAGCACAAAAAACGTCACGCCACACTGTAATTTGCTCCTCAAACATGTACTCCCTAATAAATATAGTTTCTCCTCAGTGGTAACATAGTTATTTATGTGCTCCATGTCTGGTCTGTTTAAGCAGGTATCCTCTATCCATGCGTGGTTTCTATTAAAAACAGGGGGGGGAAAAAATCCCTCATGTATACTTGATGTGTTTTCTCTCCAAGTCCCTTCAGTAATGCTAAACTTAGCGGAGCCAGAGGGAGAGGAAAGACACCTCTGGCTTTCCTCTCCCTCCTGTTCTCTCACCCTTTTGTGCTCTCTGACCCATGATAGTTGTATGATCCCCCCCCCACCCCCACACCCAACCCCTGAGAGAAGAGCACAGCGGCCCTCAATCAGTCTTTTGTTTCTCTGGACACCCTGTTCATAATTTTCCCAGGCAGAGCAGATAGCGAGCATCAGTTCAAAGCCTCCTCCGGGGCGGCTGCCTCCTCAAGCGGTAGCATTGGGAAACAGGTCCTTATCTCCTCCTCCTCCCTCTTCTTGAGAGCAGGGAATGGGGCGAGCTTATCTGCTCCACTCCTCTTTCTGCTAAAGTGAGCGGGGCCAGTGGTTTTGCCCAAGCGGTGCTCTGACCATGACCCACATCCGCTGAGAAACACACAAGCGGCGCTTCTCTTGCATGGCCACACGCATGCACACATGAATTTTTATATTGATAGGTACACGCTGTGGGAATGAAGATGTACTCTTGTTCGGTAGTTTCTTGATTTTTAATACTTTTTATAAGAATTCATGTAATGTTTTTGCCAATATTTCTCCTGTTTGCAGACACATGATGTAGACGTTGACAAAACATGTGACTGATGCCGCATTTTAAGCCACAAGTGAAAGAAAATAAACCACAGGGCAAACTTGATTTCTCCATTCAAAACGCCATACTCAGCCACTAGTTTTTAACAAAAGGCCCGTTTACACTACACCTAAAAACCGAGCCATGCCAAGACCGGTCCGAGCTTGGTCCAGTTAACTGAGATAAATGCAGCCGTTTACACACAAGAGTTATCCCGGTTTTTTGTTCCTTGGTTGCTCCTCGCCCCCTAGTGGCGATCTGCGGTACTACCGCTCTTTGGGATCGAAGGCGGGACCGAGCAAATCAAAATGGCGGCACCCGTAATATTCAGGATGTTATTGTTAGACATAGAGTCGGCTTTTGGGACGTGGATAAGACAAATGAACGTCTAATAAGGATTTACAGACGCAGGAAACAACAACAGACGCTGAGGTTCATAAGCAGAGTCATCACTGGAAACCGTGTGGCACGGTAAGGAAGCTAGTATTATTATGAATGTCTGAAATCTGTCTGAATGGAGTGTGAATCGGGACGTGCAGCCAGACACGCCGGGAAACCCGCTGACAGTCAGCTGACTGTAAGGGGATGACGCGGTCTGCTCATGCGCTCCTCGTTATCAGGGAACCGGGCTAAAAAAAACCAGTCCGAGACCTGGTGGGGAACTGGTCTGCAGTTAGCGCGGTCCGGTTATCGTTAGCGCGGTCTGGTTCAGTCTGCTGACCGTTTACACACAAGAGTTATCTCGGTTACCGAGCTCGGACTGGTCTCGGCTCGGTTAAAAAAGTGTAGTGTAAACGGGCCTAAAATGGAGACTCAAGATAAGAGTAGTAACCGCAAAGTCTGCAGGTTGAATTTTTCTTCCTAATGTGAAGATTTTTCTGCCGATGTACACAGAGAGGAATAGGAAATCCGCTCCCCTGTTGTCTGAGTGCAGGAGCTTTGAGACTTAATAAACCTGCCCCCTACTGGGATGTAAAAGTGTTTAGTGACCAATGCATCCTGATGTGATTCCACACACTGGTTAATATCCACTTGTGACAAAAACTGTACTTCAAAACGCTAAAGTTCTGCGAACATTCAGATAGATATTGTATTTTCTGCTCCTGTTCTGACCAGCATTATCACTCTGATGACCGTAGACATCAACATCTCCAGTTCTCCACAAAACTGTCATCTCAGTGTGTTGGGGAGCCATGTTGTGTGAATCTTACATTTCTTCCATGTTTTACTTGTGAACATAGAACTGCAGGACAATAATGTAGTTGTCAAAACATTTTTACTGGGACAGTCTGTCCCACTGCTGAAGTCTGCTTTCCCACAGCAAGATTTATTTTGGTTTTAAATAGTCACTACAGATGATGATGCACATTTGGTCGATGCAGTCAAATGTTCTCTCCTTCATTTGGCTCAGGCACAGAGTAAATGCTGGAGAAAATTATTCTGCTTAAACTTACAAAAATAACTTTTAATAAGTGGGGTTATTATGTCAAACAATATAGTTATATTCCCAATACATAGAGAGCAACTAATAACTATTTAGAATTTTCAATTCATGTCTCCAGTTGGTACTTTTTCCTGATCAAAATACTTATAACTCTAGAACTATATTATACCATTTAATAAAATACACAAATTACAGTACAATACATATAGTAAACAAAGAAGTAAAATCGACACAGATTGATTCGAACATCCCTTCCCCCATAATTAAAACTATCAGCTTCCAAAAACGTGACCTGCATCTAGGCACACTTATGTCGGTGCAACTGTGTTTGCACCACACATTCATTCTCTGCTTACAAGATGAACTTTATTCTCAGAAACAGCAGCAACAGTCTGGTCGATACTCCTTTTATGCAAGTTATTGTCCTGGCTGTGCTTTAAAACAGGAATCTATAAGCTGTTTACTCGTGGTTAAAAGTTGTTGAGATGAAAGTTCTTGTGGGCCAAAAAAATAATTATAAAATTATGAAAATAAAGCAAAATCACAACAAATTTAATCGTACATGTTTACCAGTTCAACAATAAACTAAGCAACTCACCAATAAACCTTTTCAGCAGTAACGTTTAATCAATTAATTAAAAGCAGATTCTGTTGAGTTAAAGTCTGCTTTTAATTGAAAGTCACTGGAAAGATGTGACGCTTTATATTATTGAAAGTGCAAAAAGGGAGGTTATTTAAAGGCAAATGCTGTGTGTTGTTTACTTTTAATTGGTCGATAATAATATGCCTGTAATTAAAGAATAAAATTCTTCAATCACCTGTTCCAATGGACCACGTTTGTATGAGAGTCTGGGGGGTCTAAATCAGTTTAGACACCCCTGATTTAAAAAGTGGGGTTGTTGTTTAAATTTGTAGCAGAAACCTTGTTCTGTGCTGCTAATCAGCCACCAAACATCCATTTGGTAAATTCCTGTTGGAAATCTCAGTTTTTTTGTCAAGAAGATGCATCATCTGTGTACAGCCAATCAGAGTGGCCGATTTCAACATGGTCTCATTAGACCTGCTACGTCACCATCATATGGTAATGCTTCCTGTTTCAGTGGACTGGACTTAAAAGCCTCTTTTTGTCTTAGAAATGTGGGTTTTAAAACTACCTATTCCATTTGAATTCTGATTTGTTTCTTATTTTTAAGGTCTTCATGTTTTCAGGCTCCTATGACGTCTGAAAACAGATTAGTGTTCACA
Source organism: Fundulus heteroclitus (assembly GCF_011125445.2). NCBI lineage: Eukaryota > Metazoa > Chordata > Actinopteri > Cyprinodontiformes > Fundulidae > Fundulus > Fundulus heteroclitus. Next base: position 9,108,521 of record NC_046369.1, read on the forward strand.
AATGTTGGATTGGCATACGCTTAGTAAAGCTTGTTTCAAACTCTAATTTAATAGATTTTTTTTTTCTTTTAATAATTTCCCCCTTCCTCGGCAGAAATGAGGAGTTTATGCTTTAACTCTCTGTGGAGAAACTAACATAGTTGCCTGTTTGTTTTGTTTTTTTTACCCCGCTCCTGAAACTCATCAGGTTTTTGATGCTCACTTATCGAGCATCGGGGCCATACAGCTTGAATAAAATCAAATTCACTGCTGTAAATTCTTATTATTTTTAAAGAGTAGCCAGTGTGAGATTTTATACTGTTAAGCTTTACTGATTAAACCTTCAAAATTCGAACCATATTCTTGGACTCTGTTGACCTCGGTGCACATTAAACACAGTCCACACCACATGTGAATACCTCGGAAGTGTTACCTGAGTTGGAGGTGTTACCATATCTTAGCAGGAAATTGCTTTTCTGCATGTACTTTTTTGATTGATTGCAAGTGTTTTCACCCCCTTTAAATTAGCTGTTTTTGTTCCTTTAAGACCTGTAAGTAACAGTCCCCTCATTTGAGCGACACAGAGTTGTTAATGTAAATCTGCAGCACATTACGGACAACTGGAGGTGAAATTGCTCACTGGACTGAAAGAGTTTGTCTTTTTGCAAGACAAATTTGGGAACTAATATCTCACATTGCAACATACTTGGTATTATGGATTTTCTGGTGGCTATGATTAAATAAAATTACAAAAATAATTGTGTGTGTGTGTGTGTGTATATATATATATATATATATATATATATATATATATATATATATATATATATATATATATATATAAATTATAGTTTTCCTCTGAGGAAATGGCATTAGACTAATCCTAAAATATACACATAAAATATCACATACTCACCTTCTTGCACACTCTGACTTTTTGTTTTCTTTTCCCACTCGGTCAAGCAGTCCATCTTTGTTCAGAACAGAACAAGTGGGAGAAATGTTCACAAAGAATGCGGGGGAACATCTGTCAACATTAACCTGCTTCCTATCAGCCGTCTCCAGCTCCTGCACTCGCTCAGACTCTCTCGAGCACACTTCGATTGTCGTGTGGATATTATGCAAACAGATATAGAGTAAATGAACCCTTTTCTTCTTGTTGCAAGAGCCTGGAGGGGCACTTGTACCCAGATGGTTTACAGCCAGGAGTCTTCTATATGTATATTTATTCAGTTTTGGTGCATATGAGCAGAATTGCCAAGGCAGTATTGGAAAGCGGTGCTTAAAATAGCAATGCCAATTTTTACATAAACCTTGGATCTCTTAATGCATTTCTTGTATAAATTACTCAGTTAACAAGCATGTGGCAACACTGAACAGATATCCATACTGTATAGTTTATTTCAAACCTTTCCATACATGCCTCATGAGATTGTGGGATTGTTTTTGTTTTTTTTGTGCTTGATGGACTTCTTTCCCAACATATTAAGTGGCGTCAGCAGCTGCCACTTTCTCCTAAATCTATGTCTTTACTCTTCAAATAAGAACAGGTTTGAAGTCCGTTTAGGCTCCATGTTCATGTCTCTGTAAATGCACGGCTGTTGAGTCTTAGCCTAACTTCTGGCAACACAAACTAGAATTTAAACAAAATCAGACAAAAGCTTTAGGATCAAATAACTTTTCCTTTTTCTACTGTCTGAAGAAGCAAGCAAAAGCAAGATTACGTTATTACAAGATTTTATGAAGGTATTGGGGACATATCTGGGCTTGATGTTAAATTCACAAGCTTTGCATTGTCTTTAAGGTAAAATTTAAATATTTAGGGAGAGAATGGCATACAGTGCCATGCCGATATAATATTACTTGTTCACACTGTGTTCTAGCAACAGCAATAAATTTTATTTTTATTTTACTATTAATAATCTGAAAAGTGCAGTGTGCATTTGTATGCTTGACAACCTTAAATAAATTGAATTGCGAGCAGTTGCTTTCAGAAGTGGCCTAATTAATAAATGAAGTCCACTTGTCTGTAAAAAGTGTTCTGTAAGAGCCAGATAGAAACCAGCATCAGGGTCAGATTATAAACGGTATCCCAATCTTTGAACATCTCACTAAACTCTGTTCGATGAGAGGGAGAGGGAGAGAGAGAGAGAGAGACCTGTAATCTGACAGGGCATTAATCAGAAAACAGTCAACAGGCCTGTTGTAGCTCTGGAGGAGCTGCACAGATCATTGCCTCAGGTGGGAGGGTCTGGTCTCAGGACAACAATTATTACTGCACAAATTTGGCCTTTATGGAAGATTGAAAACATTTGCATTTTCACAGGAAGCCATAAGAGGTTCTAGCTTCAGTTTGCCAAGAGCTCTCTGACAGTCACAAACATGCGGACCATGGTGGCCTTGTTAGATGACATGGAAAAACAACCCTTAGGCCAACATCCAAAACTCAAGATGCAGAGAAAAACTATAAGTCCAGCCCACCGCATGAGACCTGGTGGTGGCAGCATCATGCTCTGAGGATGCCGGCCTACAGCTATAACAGGGAAGCTGGCGAGAGAAGATGGTTGAGCAACTACAGACAGGGGCACAGGTTCACCTTTCTGCTGGACAATGAGCATAAACTATTGTCAAACTCAGTTCCTCTGCAGGTCAAAGACTTTTTCCAGTTAGAGGAGCTATTCCTCATACGTCTGGTTTTACTCACAGGCATATGAACTTAACTTTTTCTAACTTTGCTTAGAACTTACCAAAAATCATGTTGGAAAAATTACAGTAGAATTTTCTGTGATCAAAATGGTATTTATTGCTTATTTTTAATAAGGTACTTTACTAAGGCATGGCAAGATACTCATGCCATGCCTCTCAGATTTTTATTTGAACATTTTGAATTTCGTGTGTTTTCCTTCCACTTCACAAGTAAAGACTTTTTTTTTCTTTTTCTTTTTTTTTTTTTGGACTAATTGAAAACCTGATAAGATGCGTTGTTTGTGGTTTTTAGGTGGCAAAATAAGCTAGTTTGAAAACTAAAACTGTGCATTCTTCTAAAATCGTCTGTATTTTGTCTTAATAAATCTGACCCCAATTTGGTCTTTAAATTTCAAATGTTAATTTTTTTTCCCCCCTTTAAAACAGAGAAAATGACTCCCTTCCTCTCGTCAGTGTGTATGTGTTGCTTGTTTTCTTTCTTTTTTTTTTTTTTTTTTTTTTTTAAGATTTGCATGTTTGTGATCACAGCCTGCCATTGTTGAGTAATGTCCAATTAAGGCCCACAGCGAGGCAGGTAATCTGGCCGAGGTTTGAGTGGGGGTGCGGGGTCTTTAAGTGGAGGCTCGGGCTAGGTGATGATTTGGGTTGATTATCTCCGCTAATTGGGCCAGCCATGTAGCGGAGCCTGCCGTCTCACCTCTCATTAAAATGATCTAATGATTAGTTTCCAGCTCTCCTGACCGGAGGAGCGGGTAGCCGTGTCGGTCGCTAGTTAGCGGGCTGTCCCTGAGGATATGCACCCAAGAACAGCCTGTGCTGGTGTTACACTGCGGACGTGCTAACACAAGGGGGGGAAGAGTAGGATTGTTGTGTTAAAGAAGTGGTCTGACAATATGTTGCTGTCCATAAAAGAATATAATACAGTTTGTTGTTCAAAAAAAAGAAAAGAAATGAAAATAAGGTTTGGAAGGTTGAAGGTCTATCTCACTAATTAATGCTATTATCAGTAAAACGGTTTGCTTTGAAAACACAGATGGATTTTATACGCAAATACTAATTATTCTGATTATACAATGGTGGATTCTTACCAGTTTTTCCACCTGTTTGTACAAAATGAGAATAGAAAAAAAAATGAAAATATTTTAGTCAAAGTTTAAGAAGTATAAGAGGATCACATAATGGTATATATAGCTTCTGAAAGATAACTTTTGGGTGTTTTAAAGGACTTTGTTATTAAAATATATTTTCATTTTGAGATTGGAAAAATGCCATGATAAGCTACTACCTGTTTTACTATTCTCCCACTAACAAAATGTTTTAGATATTATCAGTAATGGCTAACTCAAACTCAACTGAGGCTCAGTTAAAACAGTTATTCCTGGGATTGTTTTATGGAAATATAAAGGTTTTAAAATGTGCTTTTTCAAACATTTTCCTTTAAGACTCCAGCTTTGACATGATGCTTTACGGTTGTCACTTTAGCAACACTGTAAACTGCTCACGGTGTGGCAGCAGATTCTTTTTAATGGTCCAAAATGCTCAAAAAAGCCTTTGATGTGTTTCTAACTCTGAACTATGCTGTTTCCTTCCTCTAATCTCTCTTCTCTTTTGATTTAATCATACTCTGTTGAAGCCCAGCAAGCTAACCGGTCACTTTTTACATCTGAAGAATGCACTCAGTTTAATAATTTTACTCATTGAGTTTTGTGTTTATTACTGTTTATTTGTTGATGCTTGAGCAGCATATTAATGCGCTCTTTGTCACCGAGCTAATGAAACGTTCAGCCGTCTCGGCCGTTAAGTGCTTATTTACGACATGGAGTTTAGTGGGCTCTGCGTTACAAAGGGAGGAAATGAAACTTCCTCATGTCTCAGACAGTGTGCAGAATTTAGTCTGCAACTCTAATCTCTCATCTGCTCCATATTAACAAATCCCTATTACCTGCAAACCCACCTAATCTCTGGATGTAGTTTCCGTCAGGTAGGATTAATAGCACCCCTCTGAGGCTGAAGTGTTTGAATCTGTGTATATGTGAGTGTGCCCCCACCCTCCCAACTACTTTAATAAGCATGTTGTAATTTATGGTTGCAGTTCATCGACGGACGGCTAGCCAAATTGAATGCAGGCCGCGGCTTCACCGACGTGTTTGAAGAAGAGATCACAGAAGGGGGCTTCTGTGGAAGTGAGTAGTGCCAGACTTGTCTGTCAGTAAGATTAACTGTATTTATTCTTCACATTTATTGCACCTCATAGACGCTGTTGTGTTCTTATTCATGTGAAAAACGGTCAACAGAAGAAACCTACTTAGTTATTTTTATCATATTTACTTATCATTTTCAACTTAATAAAGCGTTACATGGTTGTATTATGATGCTTGGGTGATTATTATGAGCTGTGTACATCACAAAATAAACCTCAAATCCATCTTCTGATTGTTTAGGTGGGTTCTAAGATTGCTCCGAAGTCAAAACTCTCAGTTCTGCCACCACAAAAGTGAACTTCATTTTGAAATAAACAGACATTCTATCACTGACTAAATTAGCTAAAAACAAAACGACTTTGTCCCATTTTAACACCACCACAGACTTCTCAGTTTCTCCTGAGAAGCCTGAGAAGATGTAGATTTTTTTTTTGGGAAAGAGGAAGAAGTGGAAGTGAACAAGCTAACGGCTCTTTCCATCAGAGGATGATGTTGTGTGTCCTCTTGTCCCATCGTTTAAAGTCACATGGAGTTGGTGGTTAGGTCGAATTACATTTCACCAGCTTCTTGCCCTGTCCCTTGAAGTTTCTTTCAAGCAGCGGCTCGTCTGAGAAGCTGATCTGTCTTCAAGTGTCACAGACTGTTTATAAAGACGAGCATCGTCTGTTGGCCAATATGTGTCCTGCAAACGCTTCTCTAACTTGGAACAATCGTTGATGTACAATTTTGTTTTTTAATGCTCGCTCTTTCCCCCGTGTCACACCACATGTGCACCTGAATAAGTTAAATTCTCATCAAAAACAGTCGATTCCAGTGACTGAGTTCAAAAATAAAAAAAAAAAACTATGATATATAGATTAATTAGACCCAGAATAATGCATTTCAAGTATGCTTTTCTGTCAATTTCGATAATTATGACTTAGTTAATGAAAACCCAAGATTCAGTTTGCAAGAAATGTATTAAATAAGACCAAATAAAAATATGTTTTTTAATTACAGAACTCTGTGCCTACTGAAATGTGTGTCCGTGCACAGTGGAGTTTATGCGCTCAGTACTTGGCTGTGCCTCCTTTTTCAGATTAGTTTCTGTACAATGCATGTGAGCGTTGTAAAGCTGATTCTGATGAATTATCGAATCAATGCTGCACTGGATGAATGTTAGTTTTACATCTGGTGTTAAACTAAGACAGAATTTCAGAGAAAAGAACAGTACAGCAGTCCAGTAGGGTGATGGTGGTGTGATGGTCTGGAGTTGCTTTGCTGCTTCAGGACCTGGGCGACTTGCTACCATTCACAGAATCTTGAATTCTGCTCTCCAGTAGAAAATCCTGTAGGTCTGGACATCAGTTTATGACTTTAAGCTTAAAAGAACTAATAATAGCAGGGCAATTCTCTAAATACACAAGCAAGTCCATCTCTGAACTGCATGTCCAGAGATGGGGGGCAAAGTCCAGACTTCATAAGATTGCTTAAAAAGGCCTTTCATGCTCAAAAAACCTACAGTATCAAGAATCATTTTTTATTTTCATTGTCATTGTTTACCAATATTGAAATTTTAGCGAGACACCGGCTCAGATTTCATATATAACTCAGACACAAATCAAAGACTTTCATGGAAAATCAAATATTGAGCTAAATATAAAGTTAGGCTGTACAGCAGAAAAAGCGAGACTTATCATAAGGGAGAACTACTGTAAAATCGTTAATAGATAATACAGCATATTGAGAAGCTAAAGGTGTGCAAATAGTTCTTACCATCTGATCAAATTTAAGTGTTGAAGTCATAAAAGACAAATAGCAGTAATTTTACAGAACAGATGAATTAAAACAACTTTGCAAAGAGAATTACTTAAACAAAATCCTGCACAGTGATGCAAACTATTCACTGCAAATGCTTAATGGAAGTTATTGGGTTTAGGGGGCTGTTTAAGCAGTTCTTTCCTTTTTCTTTTAATAGATGCAATCATCATTTGAAAGCCACATTTCGTATTTACTTATCTTTGGCTGTTGTTCAAATTTGTTTGTCAGAAATATTTAAATGTGACAACAAGAAGAATACAAATGTATTGGGCCAATATTCTTCCACAGCAATGTAAGTCATACAGTTTCATTGTTAGCATCTTTTTAAACTAAGGCTTAAAACCGTCTCCAGTAGGTTTACCGTCAAAACAAGTGTGTAAGATGAACTGTTTAATATGTTTCTCTGGATATGACTCTGTGGCTCACAATGACTAATGCTGTTACTTTTGAATCATCCTGAAAACACAGAGTCTCTGAGGACATGGTAATTAATTCATATCTCCTGGTTTTCTCACACCTCCAGGTAATTCAAAGTCTTACCAGCAATGGAAGGACACTGTGAAGGTATTTACCCAACGTCCTGCATAAACGCCGAGCTTTTCTCACTGGGTTCCTCGTGTCTCATTTTTTATTCCTGACTTTTATATTTAATTGAAGGCCTGAATTGACACAGCTCAGTGTTTGAAGTCTTGCTGTTGCCTTTGGAATGAAGGGGTTGCCCGAACCAACAGATCTAGCTGGAGTGTGTGCGTGCGCGTGTGTGTGTGTGTGTGTAGCGGCGCGTACAGCAGGACACTGGATACAGACAGGGAGGAAGACAGAAGCGATTTGACGTGACAAGACGTCCTCCGACATGACATGTTGATCTGGCAGCAAACACAGGCGCTACTCCGCTGAACCAGCCCAAGAACATACATCTCTTCCTCCTTCATCTCTTTCGGGCCCTTCCCTCCTATCCGTTCCTTCCCTTATCTATCCGTCTTTATCTCGCTCCCCCTTTTCATCTCTGTCATCCCCCCCCCCCCCCCCCCCCTCCTACTCTCCTTCACCCTCCCTTTCTCCCCACGCCGTCAGCTAAGGCTGAATTAGTTCTCTAGAGTGCTCTTCAAAGGTTTGTTAAAGTTCACATTTCCTGACTGACAGGGATCTATAAGAGAGGCCTTCACCTCGGCCCCTCTCCTCCTCTCCTTCTGCCAACTTCTGAAACGCTGTCTGCCATTTACTCCGTTTAGCCGTTTAGCCGACGTTTTGTGCTTACACTAAAGACCAAGCTGAGAAGAAAACAGCAACTCTGAGAGAAAAGAAGAAAGGCACAGAGAGAAACAGGTTGGGCACCATAATGTCAGTCTGCCAAGCTCAAAGGATGAATTAATCACGTACAATCCCTTCCATCACTCCTTTAGGCGTCTTTTAAATAACAACTCCTGAATGCTGTGAGTTGCTTATTTTATCTGAGATGTACTAGTTTGTCTGCACAATTTTTCCTGCAGTTAGTACAATATGACTAAACAGTGCAGAAGTTACCTATTCATAAGTATATTGGACATCACATTAAAGGAGCAATATGTAAGATATTTACTGTAAAATGAACCTAAATCATTCTTATTTGTGACCTAGGAGGGACGTAACACTCCCTATAAACAATCACTCCTCTCCATCAACAATGTATTTGTCATATTTTCTCCTTTTAAGACCTAGAGGTAGGGTCTGGACCTACTTTGGTTCAGAGTGTAGTCCGTGTTTGCTTCCTGGTTCCTGAGCCAATCATATGAGAGTTCCCAGAACAGAGGTCAGCATTTGGTATTTTATCTTGGCAAAAGAGCAGCAGCCTGCTAACATGAAAGCCTGTAAGATTGAGCGCACCAGAAGTAGAAGAGAATACAACATATAGCTTTCCTGTGGACGTAAAAATTCAGTGGAGCTTCACAGCAACAACGGACCGTTGGATAAATGGTGGATCTCCGTGAAGGGCATTGTGCGTGTTATTCTGATTTCATCCACTAGGTTTCACTAAAACTCTTTGTTCCTTTAAGATGATTAAAAAAGTGTACTATAGATATGCTTTGTTAAATTATATTAATGTACATATGTAGATTGGTCTTGGAGTCAGTCGCAAAATGTACAAAAAATCATTCTGAAGGATAAATAATTTCCTTCCCTTTAAATTATTTCAATCACAAATAAAGAAGGAAGGAGATTATCTTAATATAAATTTTCAGGATTGATTTTTGTGCAGGATAAAAACTGAAATGAAAACCAACAGAAACTGATTATTAGTGCGAATAAGTACTTTATTTAATATTACTCAAACCTAGATCCGTTTCCTATTGTTTTAAGGTAAACGTACACTAAAACAAAAATAATAACCGTAATTCTCTACAAGTTTTAATACAGGGCAATCACATTTTTAAAATGTTAAACTATCGAAAGTCCAACACTTATGAGGAGTTTAGCGTCAAGAGTTTAGACAAAATGGTTTTGGAGCCTAAAATCTTGTTTTCCAATGTCTAATTTCTAAATTTATGTTTAATTAACAGGAACATTCAGGTTTTTCCATATTATATCAGTCGCCACTCAGACCTGATCTAAAGAAATTGTCTAATTTTGATCATTTATCAGTTGGTCAGATTTTTCCATATTATATTTCTGCTGCTTACAGAGGCATTCATTTATCAGTGCTGCTATAATTGCAAATTATTTCAAATACAAACAAATGTTTCAGCAACAAAATCTATTTCTTTGACAACATACTTTCCACGTTCAAAAGCCGATATCTATGTGAAACATTTAAAACAAGATCTTAATTTACATTGAAATAAAAAAAATAACTTTTATAACATGAAAGTGTTAAGTTGGTCTGTTCAGTGGAACCAGGATGGTCCAATACATCTTGGTTTATAGGGCTTCTTCAAAGCTAATAATAGAGCAGAAGTAATTGTCTTTACACATTTCGACATTATTGAGTGCACTCTTATTGCATTTCTGCCAATAGAGAGATCTAAATGTCACACGGGGAACTTTACTGGCCTGTGTAACATTTGAAATATCCTACATATCAGATGTTTCGGACTTGGATATCTTTCTGTTTAATTTGTGCTAAAGTGTATTCTTCTGAATGAAGCCGTAACAGATTTTCAATGTTTAGCAATTATCTCTGAAATATGTCACTAGAAAACATATATGGATAATTAACATTTTTCCCGGTAATATGACCTTTTGTATGAAGTCTCCTTTATTGGCTTAGCTCACCTTGGGTGAACGGGACCAGTCAGAGCACAGATATTTTCCCCTATGCTTTCGCTAAAAGGTGCAGGCTTTAATCAGATCAATTCAGCACTATTTCAAAAGTTTCCCAAAGCCCACTGCCATGTTGATGCTGAAACTTGGGCAGTAAAGGTGTAAAACCTCCCCTTTGATTAAAATGTTAGGATTAATGCAAAAAATTTCCACCAGGTCAGAAATACGCTTGTTTTTTACCCTCACACTCATAGAGGTAACCTATTTGTGCACTGTGTCAATTAATGGTAGATTCCCCTACTAGGCACACAAGCAAACCTGGACCCGTTAGCACACATCCGAATTTTTGCAGGTGAAAAGCTCAGAATTGGGCAGTTCACAGGGCCATGAAAAAGACATGGGTCGCATTTGCCTGCAGTGTGAACATAGCCTAAAGGAGAACATGCACCAGGCGCGTTACCGCACATAAGTGCAGCATGCGAGCGTCCTACGCATAGGTTAGCTTTCCGTTTTGATCAGTCAAGATATTTACACTACATGCATAATATGTGCATTCAATGCGCATATTTACGCTACGCTGGGCCTAAATTAGGTTGAAGTTCTAATTTTCAGACCCGTATCATCCTCAAAATGGTAGAAGTCGCCTTGTTGTTGACGCTGCTGATTGATGGGATGCATCCATTGTCGCCAAGCTCTCTGCCTTTCCTCTCGCAACAACTCGCCGGCTAGCAGAAGGAAGGCCTAGGTGTGCCTTCTACTTGGCGCTCTTTCTACAAAGTAATACACAAAACCTAAAGTTGTTAATTTCTGTACACTCAATCAGCAGTTCTTGGTAGTTGTGACAAGCTAACAAACTGAAATGTGCGATTTCTGATCAAATGCTCAAGACACAGGCTTTTAGGTGATCAAAACATATTACTTTCATAACTTACGCATGTGGCGAAAGTTCTTCTCTGCACAGAAACGCGTAGCTGTGGCGCTTACTTTGCAGTGTCTGGTATAAATTTCCGCTTTTAAAATAATAATAATAATAATTATTAAAAATAATAAGTTGCGCTGCTTATTCACGCGCCCAGTGTATTTACTGCTTAAGAGTTCACTATCTCAATGTCAGCTTTCCTGGATGTTCGCCAGTCTCAGCGTGGTGGGTTCGCAAGTGCAGAGAATATTTGTGGGATCCAGGTATTCAGTCCTAAAAACAAAAAGGGTAGATATACCGTCACGTTTCCTTTATACTCCTGCTTACCTGTCACCTTCTGTACATGCATCATTTTCCTCTTACTCAAAAGAAACAGGATTTACATGGATTATCATGAGCATTGTATGCATGTATACAAGTAAATGCATTATAAATCAATGCAGACTTGATTTATAAAAATTGATACTGACTACCAAATATTGTCAGTTTGCTTTATTAATTAGTTATCTGACAGAGTTTTAGCTAACCTTAGAGTTGCTAATGACACTAAATGTACCATTTTCTTCACCACTTCCTACCAGTGCTAAAATAAAGGGCTATTTCACTGTTTTTAATGGACATTAAAAACCATTGTACACATCTGGTTCAAAGTTCCAAATATGGGGACTATTGAACGCTAGACTTAAAATTAAACAGTGATTTTTACGAATACAATTTAAAATTTAACATTTATTCTGTTTTTAAAAACTGAAAAATGGAGCATTACTGTTCATTTTAGCATTAGAACCATGTTAGACTTAGATAAGCAAAGGAAAAGGACAATAACATGTGTAAACCAGGACTGGAATGGGTGTACACTGACTATAGATTACACAGCTTCTAATCCCTATTACTCAGTTTGCGTAAAACAAAACAAAATATTTTTTTTAATGAAGATATAAAAATGTTGTGTATTCTTGTTTACACAATATTATTCATTGTCTCAGATGCGCTAGATGTGTCATCACACCCATGGCACACACCATCAACTGTGAAGTACGCTATTTATAACCAAGTGTGAACATTTTTTTTTGTTTAGTGGACTTTAAAGTATACAATGCACAATTTATCAAATGCAAGTTAGATTAGTTTTGTCATAAACAAAGATAATTGGCAAATATCAGATAAAAGTGTAGTTATTCCAACCTTGGCCAAATGTCTTCAGCAAAGGTTGGAAATTTTCTTTATTTTTGTTCACCAAAAATGGTAAAAAAAAGCAACAAAAAAAAAAGACATGATTTATGTTTTGCATGACGGCACTAAAAGTAATAAAAGCCATAACGTTCTTTAAAATCAGTCTTTGTACCTGTATGGAAGTCTGCTTTTGTGTGTGTGTGTGTGTGTGTGTGTGTGTGTGTGTGTGTGTGCGTGTGCGTGTCGATATTTAGAAACTTTCAGTAATTTTCTTCAAGCATCTGAAATTTTTTTTTCTCTTCTATCACAGAGAGGAGGCGCACTTTTCAACACAGCTGTGTCAAAGGTATTTAAGAGCTGTATTTTTTTTTTTCCATTTATGTATTTTTAAAGATCCACAGAAAGAAATGATATTCTTGAACATAATGATGCATCTTTAAAAACCATGTTGATTATAATTGGTAATGGAGCTAAAGAGCATTGTTCGTGGCTGGCTGTGGTGTTAGACGCGGTATAATAGGTGGTCAGGGTGCCCTTTCATGTTATCGCCTCCTGTTAGTGCGCCAGGCTCTCTCATCCAGCCTTTTGTCTGCGTGTTTTTTTGCCACGGGGATCAAAGCATTTCTTGATGTTACACGAAACCAGAACAGAATGTTAATGCAACATGTTTTGATTAGTAATCCGTCTTGTGTGCGTGTGTGTGTTTTTTTTTGTTTTTTTTTTTCACCCCTCCTAGGCCAAGGTTCATGCCAAGCGGGGCATTCGGGACATTAAGGGCAGACTCAAAGCAAGGGTGAGCCAGCATGCACCTTCACACAGTTTGCACTGCATGCCAACACGTGTACACAACGCGGTTCAGAAGCACGCAGACAGACACATGCCTCCCTCATAGAAACAGACAGGAAGGCTGCTTTACATGGAGTGTGTGATTCTGACGTAGAGGCCCTTTAATGACTGTTGAAGCCTGCTTAGCGCTTTGTTCGGGGCTGTACATTTTTAACTAGCGCCCCTCTGGCTATGGCCTGTCATGTCATCCGAAACCCCGGCCCCTCTTTCTCTCTTATTGTCTGCATATTTCATCAGTGAGCCTGTGATTTCCTCAACGCTAATGTAACGAGGTGTATGTTTCCATAAGCCTGATGGATTTGATAAGGCAATAGCAGCTTGATCTGTCAGTGGGGAAGCGAGGAGAGAGGGCACCGATGACGAACACGGGCCTCTGCGCAAACACGTGCGGTGCAGGCAAACACAGGTGCAGAAATCTGTTTGATTGTGAAGTCGAGCAGATTTTCATGTTCCTTTCAGAGGAGAAATTAATTTGTGATTGCGCCGAGTCTCCTCTGAATCTCTACCTGCTCCAGGGATCTAAGAGCCGGATGAATGTGTTGGAGGTGGATCGTTAAATATGCTATCCTTCTAAACTTTGAAGAAAATTGTTTTAAAGGATGGAATTATACACATTTAAATGTTTTGAGTTGGAATTTGAAACCAGAATCATTAAAAACACTTATGTCACTTACTTTTTTGTTACTCTAAATACCAACCAGTGTATTTATAATTCATTATTCGTGTTGTGTCTGCATGTTGTGTGTAATCTGTGTGCATTCTGAGCTGTTGTTACATCTCACCAAGAATTTTCATTAAGGTAACACATGATGACAATAAAGATTTGTGGTTGCTAGATCATTGCCACTGTTTGGCCATAAGTTGGTTACAGTATAACATACACAAATTTTATTCTATGTAATTAAAAGGTTTTCACCTGTAGCCATGTGCTTCCTACAAATACCAAGTAACTTTGTGGTTGCAAACCCTTAAAGATGTTACTATGGTACTGTTTCTAGGGTTTATCTTTTTTAAAGTGATGCTACAGAAAGTGTGAGACTTTTTCCAGATATTTGGAGCTTACAGCAACAGACCAGTTGCTGTGCACTGCTTGTCAGCAGGCTTAGAGAAAGCTACTTCACGCTTTATGAGAGAAAATTGTCTGTTCCTCCCCCCACCCTTTGCTGTGGACTGCTGGTCAGCTGGCTAAAAGAAGGCCACTAAACCTTTCTCTCGCTAACAAAACCTATTTATTGGTAGTTCAATGTTTATAAATCAGGGTTTTTTTGTATAAGAAACAAGAAATTAGGCTCTCCAAGTGGTGTACTGATGGACCCTGTTTAACTTTTGCTGAAAAGGCTGAAAGAACCTGCTGGTCTTTAGGTTTGAAGTCTTAAATGCCTTATTTGTGGTTGTGTTGACATACTGTAGGCCTCTGGTCTCAGCAGGTAAGATTTCAAAAAAGCTGTATTGTACAAAAATGATGATCGATTTGGTTTGGTTACTTTTGTTTTTACAACCATTTACATATGAGGGGCGACCTGTCACCAGAGTTTTCTCCACCTGTAACATAGGGTAACACAGCTCTGCATGGTCAGCTAGCTGAAAATAGGCCATTGTTTTAGAAAGGAGGAGTTATTGTTGAATGCTGTATGCCCCTAAAACCAATTAAGGCCATTTCAATTAGAATTTATTTGCTTCCGTAAGAATACAAAAAAATCTATAATAATCTTAGGTTTACTTGGTCGTATTAAGATGTCAGAAAATTGTGACGAGAGTTTTCACCTGCTCTGTGGAGCATAGAGTTAGACAGTACTGCTCCTCCCCAAACCTGTTGCTGCACACTGCCCATCAGCTGGCTGAAAGAATGTCCCTAAACCTTTCTAGTTCTAACAAGAAAAATTAATTCAGCTGTTTTATTCTCTAACACAACGCTGTTTTAAAACTATAGGTGAGCTGCTTGTCTGATAATATATGACTGCAGACTACCTGAGCAGATATCCTGATTACCAGCTAATATCAACTAACTCTTTTAGCATAAGAAAAGCCAAAGGGATACTATTCTGCCTGATAACAGTGTTTACTTTACAAGTTTAGATCATTTTGGCTTGCATTTATTCCAAATTTTGGCATTAGTCCATGTTACAAAATACAAAAATTATATATATATATATATATATATATATATATATATATATATATATATATATATATATATATATATATATATATATATATATATATATATATATATATATATATATATAGAGAGAGAGAGAGAGAGATAGAAACTATTATTTTCACTGTAATATTTAATGCTTCATTGTTTTTGCAGCAGAAACTCCTTTTTTTCCCAACATTTTTAGTCAGGGTCATCATACTTTTACGAAGCTCATACTGGCCCATTTCTAGTCACCAAACACATTGCTTATTCATTTTAAAATTATTTTTTATGTAAGTACTTTTACTTCAGGATATAAATAAAGCTATAGGCCTGCTGATCTTTTAACATGTGAATTAAATGTCATTTACTGGATAATGCGGCACTTTTATTCAGCACAGAAATCCACACTTTCTCGCTAGCGCTGATCACTCATAACACACAAAGTCTCAGATTTATATTCATCTTCTCTCTCGCAGGAAGAAGAAGAAGACGGCATGGCAGTCCGTCCGGGGTCTCCCACCAGCACCAGGAGCCTGTCTCCAAGGAGACTGCAGAAGATGAGACGGGTACGACGTGCGCACACACACACACACACACACACACACACACACTGTGACAGAGTTATGCACTTTTACACTGACTGTTCACACCACAGCTCGGTTTTCCCTTGACCAGCATGAATTCAGTTTTTTTCACTTTTGCGCTATTTTCTGTCCACTTTCTTTTCTCCCTGCAATTTTTCTCCTTTTTTTTTTTTTTTTTTTGTATCTCCAGATCTTTTTTTTCTTTCTATCACCATCCCACTTCTCTCCCCCCCCCTCCCTCCTCCTCACGCTCTCTGTTGGAAGTACAGCAGTTTGTCAGGGTTCCAAATGTAATCATAAGCATCTTTTCTTCCCTTTCAACACGCTCGCTGTTGTACACTCAGTATTTTTCTCTGAACAGCGCGGACAGTCGTAGCAACTCATCTGCTGGTCAGCATTTTCTCTGAAGAATTTGCTGGTGCTCCATAAATGGAGCTTTAAAATTTGGTCTTTGTTGTATGCAGAGTTGGCGCTTGATGTGCAAAATCCACATTCATCAGTAAATATAAGAGGAAGGATAACATGTTTCCTAGTTTAATCACAGCAAACAAATAAAGCAGTTTAATTTTACTTTAAAAATGCGCATATGTTATACATATGCATACATATACAGGAGGAAGTTTCTAATTACGCACTGTTGAGCTAAACTCTTGCACAGGGTTGTATAAAAGTATTCACACCTTGAACTTTTAAACATTTTATCACAACCACAAACCTAAATGGATTTTATATGATAGACTAATACAAAGTAGTGAATAATTTTGAAGCGAAAGGAACATGATGCATGATTTCCAAGCTGTTTTACAAATATTGTCTAAAAGTGTAGCGTACATTTGTATTCAGCCCACCTGAGTTAACACTATGCTGAACCACTTTTTGCTATTATTAAAGCTACAAGTATTTGGGGATCTGTCTCTACCAGTTTTGCTCATCTGAATTTATTTCCTCATTCTTCCGTGCAAAGTAGCTTAAGCTCAGTCTGCTGCACACTTAGCATTTTCAGGGCTTGTCACAAAACCTAATTTCAATTTAGGCCGTAAATTCAGGCTGTTTCACACCGTTTTGCATGTGGCAAAGACACAATTTAACATTATTTTCAATCTTCCATCATAATCAGATTTGTGAAGGCCACAGATTTGTAAATGTTTTACCACCTGAGCGGTAGGTCTCTGCTGCTCCTCCAGAGTTACCAGGTGCATTGTGGCTGCTTCAGTGATTAATGCTCTCATTTTCCAGCCAAACTATTCAGCTCTAAAGAGGACATTTGTTTTTGCTGAGATTAGATAACAAACAAGTTAACTTCATTCACTAATCATGAGTGCAGTTGTTTCATTCAAGGTTTATCAAGCATCAAAGGGCTAAATAGAAATGCACACCACACTGTTCAGTTTTTTATTTGCTAAATAATTTGAAATCCATACTAAGAATAAATTGCACAGAGTGGGATTCTGTTTATTAGCCAGTTGTTTGCAGGGGAGTTTATTTAGGGGTACCAGAGTAAAGGAGGCTGGGTTGACATGCTTTCCACACATGTCAGATGTTTATTACTCAAATATTTAGAAAGATTCACAGTTGTTCATGACGTTGTTTGTGTATATTTTAAAATCCCCGTACAAAACGTCGAAGGATGTCGTTAAAAACATGGAAAACTTAATAGTTGTGGAAAACACCGTTTGTCATTTTCCACCTCAAATCTAGACCTCTGTAGTGCAATTAGAGGATTTTCCACCTCTCATTTTTAAACACATAAACTGTAAGTCGAATCTGTGTGTGTGTGTGTGGGGGGGGGGGGATAACCCCCAAAACAACGGATGCCTGCATGCACACGCTGACATTTCGGTCGCAGCCGTGTACGGGTGTGATTAGGAGAGCTTGTGCTGTGTCTAATTAGTGTTGTGTTTCCTGTGTGTGTGATGAGGCTGGAAAGTCTTAGCGTGGGGAAGGTGTGACGGCCGGGGGAGAGGAGAAGAACGGCAATTAGGGATTTTCTAAAGGCCTCCTCGGACACCCCCCCCCCCCCCCCCCCCCCCCTTCTCCTCCCGCCACTCCCCCTCGGCCAGGGGCGCACACAAAGACGGGCCTCCGCGCACACAGATTGACTGTTAACACGCACTGGGCTCAGGATATGCACTCACACCCGTGCTCATGCCACTGAGGCCTGCTCATTGCCACAGTAACAGGTCCCTGGAGACGGCTGGAGGAGGGACGGTCAGAACAGAGGACGGCATGTCCCACAGCGTGGCTTTTGTGCGTCTGTTTACATGTAGTCAATCACTTTCTAGTTAATCACACGCGCGCCTGGCCGTCGCATTCTTCTCTTCCTGGCCCTCCTCACTTATTTTGATTGATAATTACTTAAACGTGTTTATATGAAACCTCCTACAAAGTCATAAGTTGTTGTTTTTTTTTTTGTTGTTTTTTTTGTAAAACCTGATAATTGAAAACAAAGAGCGTAAATTCAGAAACCATAAGGATAATTTATGGATGTCAGTTTTCATTTACTCTCTGAAGATGGAAGCTCCCCAAACATTTCTTCAGATAATGTATCAAACCGGATAAATTCGACTTCTTTTCGGTTATTATTTTCCATTTTTCCACAGATTTAGGATCTATTTTTCTGAGACTCAAAACGGGAAGCAACACCGAAACAATTTGGCAGTTGTTTGATTAGATGAAGATGCTCTCCACTTCTTTGTTTTCTGAAAGCGCTCCTTTTCTATTTTCACCTGTTTATCGCACCACATATTTACATTCCTGTTGGTGGAAACAGCTATTGTTCCAACTCTCTTTGTGTTTTTTCACCTTTTATCTGTATTTTTTTTTTCTCTCTCTCCAAGGCTGCCTCCTATACATTGTTGATACTGATGTTCGTTCTGCCCACAACCGTCTTGACCAGGTGTTCTTTCCTCGAGAAATTGATCTCACGAGACTAACACTGTTAAATAAAGGTTAAGTGAAATTACCTGCAAACATCTCCCACTCGGCCTGCCCACATGCAGGCTTTCCTTTTGCTTGATCAACCCTTTATTCTTCACTGCACTTTTAGGGTCAAATCTCTGTCCGTACCATCTGCGAACGTTACAATGACACGCTTTGGTTGCCAAATCTGAAAATAATGCTTTAATACGGCTTTGATTAATTTATTTGAGTGGGAACAGATCAGAAGGCAGGAAAACTCAAAAAGAAAAACAGCTTTAAGCTTCAAAAACCCCGTGATTTATTTATTTTTCTTCATGGTTGTGAGTAATATGACAAAAAGTAATGAAGGAAACCTCACAGCTGCAGAGAACAAGGCTTCAAATTGTTGTGAAAAATGTATATAAATGAACAGCTTATTCACAGTAAGTAGTTTGTGAAGGACCTAAACGTTACATATGTTTAATTGTCCTCGGCTATGCATGTGCAGTACCAAACCATTTAACAGAGCTGAAAAATCTGGTTTAAAGTCTTACTGTGTACATATATGGCTCTAAATAATGGAAACCACAAACTTAACTTTATTTTATTAAGGTTTAATGTGATAGACCAACACAAAGCATCATAGCTGTAAAGTTGGAGGCAAATGAACCATAGTGTCTGAGCTTTTTTACTACTAAGTCTGGAAATGGGCTATGCTTTTACAGTCCTATTCAACAAATTAGAATATCATCAAAAAGTCAGTTTGTTTCAGTAACCCAATTAACTAAGGTAAACACATTATTCTAATTCAATTCAAATTCAAAAAATACTTTATTTATCCCAGAGGGAAATTAAATTATATAGATTAATTACTCACCGACTGTTTTAAAGCCCTTATTTCTGTTAACAATGATTTTTTTTGCTTGCATAATGTAAACACAACATTTTAGATTAGAATATCACATCAAACCAATAGAAAAAAAAATTAATACAGAAATGTTGGCTTATTGAAAAGTATGTTTAATACTGGCTTAAAGGTTATTTTCTGAAGGTAATGAGCCTTATCGTAACCCATATTCTAATTGATAATAATCCCACGGTATCGGTGCTTTATTGAACCGCCTTTTGGTCCAGTTACAGCTGCAAGTTTTCTGGGTCGTGTCTGCTTTATAAAATACGTCAAGCTCAGTTATCTTTGATGGAGATCGTCTGTGAACACCAGTTTTCCAGTGTCATCCTCACCGCACCATGATGCTGCCACTACCTTGTTTCACCGTGACGTGTGGAAGGAGAAGGATAAAAAAACTTACGTTCTTTAATGTTGGCTGTGTCCCTGCAGACGTGTTCTGGCTTTCTTTCAAGAATTGCTTCCCAACTGGATCTGTGCTGGCCACAATTAGTAAGTGAGTTGACAGATTCTGCCACCTAAGCTGTGGGTCTCTGCAGCTCCTCCAGAGTTCCCATGGGCATGTTGGCTGCTTCTACCATTAAAGGTGCTTCTTGTCTGACAGCTTTTTCCCTGACCCGCCTGCAGAGGTCTTTGGTCCTCATGATGCTGCTTGTTCACTAATGTTCTCTAACAGAACAGCTTGATTTTAATCCTCTATTTACTAGGATACCCCGAAATAAAATCCACTGCCATTGATTGCCCTCTGAAGTCACATATTTAGTGAAGGGGGCTGAATACAAATGCAAGCCACGCTTTTTAGATTATTTGTGGAAAAAGGGGTGGGGGGGGCAATACATTTTAATCATATTTGCTTGCATGGATTTTTCATATAAAATCCCAATTATATAAGATAAGATAGATAAGATAGGCTTTAATGATCTCACATTGAAGAAATTCACATGTCACATCGGATCAGTAATCAGAAGAAGAAGGTGCCAAGTAGGACAAGGTGCATCAGGTATTTACAGTGTGTCCTCGTTATACCGTGGATCAAAAGAAGTAGATAAGAAAAATAAAAATACTAAATAGAAATAAGGTAGAGGATGTCTTATGTACATTCACGGTGACTTATATGCGTGTGTATTGACATATATTCGGGTGAAGTAGCAGCAGAAGTCACTTCTTTCAGGATTATTGCACAGTGTATTAAATAGAATTGCACATTAGTTATTGCATGTTGCATATGCACCAAAAGTTGTGGTTTTAATGTCACATGTACATTAAGGGGAGTCAATACCTTTACAGGGAACTATATATCCATATTTTTTGGCCAAAACATCTATTTAACAAACAGTTTTGGTATTTTAGGAACAATTTGACATCAAAAAATGGCAAAGAAATTTGAGGCATTTCACCTTATTGCAGAAAAGATGATTAATTTTTATGATTCTTCATATTTTACACCAACATCTCTCTATGTCTCTGTTTAATTAATCACAGGAAAATGTCCTGAATTATGAAATCCCCATTCTATTTGATCAGCCACCTCTGGCTGTCGCTTATACTCCAAATTGTGATTTAAAGGGTGTTAGGTGAAGAAAGTGGGCATGAATCCTTTCGTTTGACGAAAGCAAAACCGAATTGGACCGCTAACTTTTTTGTTTTTTAATTCTGGCTCCTTTTACCACCAGATTGTGTTTTAAGATGTATTTTTACTATATGCAGCATGTTTGCTTGTGTGTGTGTATTTTTTTTTTGTGCTTTTGTGATGCAAATAGAAAGTATGTCTTTACCAGAACCCTTTAATCCAAAGACTACATTGTGCTTGTGTGCTCAGCGTGCACAAACAGGCATGCATTTTGCAGTTTGCCTCAGGTTGGAAGCTGCAGAGTGACAGCTGTTAAGAGCACAGAGGAGAGACAGAGGTTGGGGCAGTGATATGGACAATGACAGCCAGCAGGCGCGTGGCCGGGCTGAGCCCCAGGCTCTGGGCTTCTCACCTGGTGAGGTAGGAGGGATGCCAGCCCGTAGAGCAACTCTGAGTTGAGGGGAGACCGGGGGGGGGGCTAACAGATGTAAAACAGGAAAAAGAAGTCACAGGTGTTTCAACAGCTGCATGTTTGACTGTTTGGGTGAGTTTCTGTGTCTCATGTATTCACAGCCTGCAGTGGTTGGGTTTGAGTCTGAGGAAATGTAAATTAGGGCTGAAATTTGTCCTGCAGCTTTAAAGATTGTTCTTGTTAATTTGATTTACACACACGTTACTCATTGAGAGTTCACCATATTCAGACTGTACCAAAGAGATGGTTTCTGCAAAAAGTGAATAGATAACAGATAATTCATGATATAATAATGAGCTGTAAATTATAGAGCATGTTTGATTATGTCTGTCAGCATGAATTTTTAATTTCCTCCATGCATTTTAGCTCCGTTTTAATGATAATATCTTACATTAATGATAAATACTTGAATGCATCACAGGTTAGTTTAAGTGCAGCGTCTGTCTCCATAGCTGAGCATGTGTTTTCATGGTTATTTGTATGTATTTGTTGTCTCCGCTCGCTCTGTTCCTGTTCTCCACTGAGACCAGCTGCCTTCCTCTCTGGAGCTAAAGTGCCATCTACTGGTAGTTTTGAAGTGCTGCAGTGGCTTACAGACATATGGTCATTTCACTGTAAGGGTTTAGCTTATGAAATGAGCATACTGCACATTCTCCCTTTTCTATATTGCTCTTATTTTAGTCAGAAATGAAGCATCCTTTCAGCAGCAGCCAGCTGGACAGAGGAGCAGCGAATCTCTCCTCCAACGCTGTTACCCCCCCTTCTATAAAAAACAAACACATACTTGGCTGTTCATATGCAAATGGTTTGCTTCTCCCCGGCGTTTGTTTGCATTTTACCAGCATCCCTTAACATGCGCTGCCAAGCTCTGAGAACATTGCCCCGTCAGAAATGCTACATATAATGCATGTCCAGCTCGTCTTTCTTTGGCCCTGGTACAGAGGGGCGGAGTTGTTTCACATCACCGGTCATACGGGGAGTGGAGGGAAAAGTTTGTCTCCTAATAGACCTACTATAATGCATTTAACGCATAACTATTCAGTATAATTTGTTGTATTAAGCCTGAGACATAAACTTGGACACATTTCCTTGCTTCTTTGCATTATGATTGCTTTTGCAAAAAAAAAAAAAAAAAAAAACATTAGAGATAAGCGATTTTTTTTTTTTTTTTACAGCTTTTCCACTCATTAGGCTTTTATTATAAACTTGCAGTTTGAATGTTTTTTTTTTACATTTTTTTTTATTAGGGATGCACCAAGCCATCAGCTGGACATCAGAATCAGACAATTTTCTCTCTGATCTGTGGTTCGAAAAATCTGATATTTTAACTCTTATTCACTAAATGCATCAGAACTGAAAACTCCTACCATTTTAAGCATTTGAACACATCAGCTGACAGCAAATTCTCCGATACATTTGTTTTTAGTTCAATAAAATACAGACTAAGGTGTAAGACGCATCATTTGACGCATAAAAAGGGCTTATATTAATTATTTCATGTTCTGTTGGGTTCAACACTACCTCAATGTAATAACTTGCAGCACATTTTTAGTCTTATATGTTCTTAGTCCATTTAAACGTCGTAACTGTTTAAAAATTGAAATCAGCAGATCCGACCTCAAAGGCACATAGAAATCAGCCCAGAAGAGCCTGATGGGTGCATCTGGAGAATAGAGAATGCCTCTTCTGGTGAAAATGTCTTCTGACCATTTTTCTACCTTTTATTGAACTATTTTAAATTCATCAGGCACCGTCTGCCTTCAATTATTGATAAACAGACATAGTTATGGGCCAGAGATGGCTATTGGCCAATATTCTTTCCCCATTGATACGTGTTGTGCAGGAGAAATGATAAATATCTAAATTTTAACCTGAATAGGCTATTGTTAATAATTCTACAGTGTTATGTTGTAATTTTGCCCTAATTGAACAGTCTCTCTTTTCTTATTTGCTATGTTTTTTAGCCTTTGTGTGAATCTAGATGCTTCCAGATGCCGGTCATGTCTTTTGCTGGAACACCTGAGTTTCCCCACTAAGGCACAATAAAGGATATCTATATTTGTAATGATCTAAATTGTTTTTATTCATCATTTTCTGTCTAAAAGCAGTCAAGCAGAGGCCATTTGACTTCAACGCAGCTATCTTTGTTCCATTCCTGAACTTGAGACCTTTGCTAATTAGTTTCCTTCTTTTTTTAAAAAACTGAATAAAAGACTCTAACGTCACAACATCTTTAAATAAACCAATGGGCATTCCTTCCGTTTTGCTTGGTTTCAAGCTATGTCTACTGAGGAACCTGCTGCACATTTTTCCGCTCATATTCCATAGTTGCTCCACTTAATTGTGAAACTGGAAGTTGGTACTAACCAGTAAAAGACTGACTGGTGGATCCGTCACGAATTGTCTATTTATAATGATTAGGGATAATAATGCCTTTCCTTGATGTTCTGTTGGATTCAAAACTACCTCTGACAAAGAATTTGTGGCAGATTTTTTTTCTCTCTCTTTTATTATTTTAGAGTCATAAGGAAGAAAATCTTAGTGGGCAGATAAATCGGGATCGGCTAGCCAAAGCCTGATCAGTGCATTTTTAGTTTTTGTTTTAATATGTTGATCTGAAACTCTGGGAGGAGTCTGGATTCTTGTATTTTCAATGGTTTATTTTTAAAGATCACTAATTAAAACAATATACATACATGATTCTAAACAATCATGCAGAAGCTGTCAAGCCAAATCCTATCCATATTAAATAAACATAACACCCTTCTCTGCATATTCAGAATCGAGTTACTGAAATAACTGTAGCGTTTCTGGATTTTTTTTTTTTTTTTTTGCTTCTCCTGCTTTCCCCCCTGACTCCTTCGCTGCCTGAGCTCTGACTGTGTTCGGTCTTTACTTGTGGCAACGCGGTGGAGAGGAAGCAACCGAGAGCCAGACAGACGGAAACGGTGACATCTGTCAGTGGCAGCAGAGTGACGGAGGGAGAAAATGAGAGACAGGGAGGCAAGGAGCGGGAATTGCTTTTTCATTTTCACCTTTCAGCTTCCCATTAGCCGACAGCGAGGAACTAATGAAGGAGCAGTATGATAATCTGTTGTTCCCCTATTTCATGCTCTCCACTGCCCTGTCAGGCCTGGGGAGAAGTGGGATGGTGACAGAGCTGTCACGGCTTCAGCGGAAGGGAGAAGCTCTTACTGTGAATATCTGCATGTTTTTGTTATTGTTGTTGACTTAATGTGTATCAGCTTCTGTCTGAGGTCTCTTACCGCCCTGGAGAGGCTCTGTTTTACCTTGTGGGTTTTATCAATACCAATCCACCATGTTGGAAGGATTTAAAAAAAATTAAGAAAGGAAAAAAAAAAAGAAAGAAATGATCTAAACCAGCTGCTGGCGCTTCAGTCGTAAAATGCTTTGTTGTTGCAGCAGTTTAATCTTAAATGTTGCACTGCAGGGTCACAATGAAGAGGAGGAATGACAAATTGATAAAGCCGTGAGGCGAGGGTCCCATCCGTTTATGGCTCCCCGTGGAACTTCCTCTCAGGCAGACGGCACCAAAGCTGTAACAGAGATCAGAGAGCCAGGTTTCGTGACCTGTGTCTGGTGGAGTTTGGGTTCACCTTGCTTTAATAAACACCTAGCTGCAGAGAGGAGGAGGGAGGGAGGGGGGGGGGCTGCCCTCTCAAACGCAGCCTGGTTGAAATAACAGTTTGCACCGCGATCACACAGCACATGTAGCCCGTCCTGTTCCTGTGGAAGTGTTTCTGTCCAAAGCGCGCCCGTCCCCGGTGTCTCACAGGTGCATCTCCGCTCCGCCGGCCCGCTGCGACCGGCTAGCGTGTCGGCCCGGGCCCCAGATTTACGGCCCTGACACAGGAACCCATTAAAGGCTGTTTAGGGATCCCAGGCCTGAGCCCCTCTGAAATCTCTTTCATTATAGCTCCAAGCTACCATGGAAGAGGAGCGGCTCGGCCAATCAGCGGTGCCCCCACATGTGTTCGTGTTTAGCCCGATGGCTGAGAGGCTTTAGTGGCTACTGCACACATCTCCTTCACTGACTTTTATGGAGAAAGTGGCACTTTAACTCTTTGTGTTTTTTTGGTAATAGGGTGCGGATGTGATAGAGTGTGTGTGCGTCTCTCATGGCCGAACACGGGCCCTAAATGAGGGCAGCCCAGCCACACGTTACATTCCGCCTGTCTGGCTGGCACTGGTCCCACTAATCAGGACCAGCTTGGTTCGCAGTTACTCCCCCCCACATCCCCCCCCACCCCCCGCCCCCAAACGTCGCCTCCACACACGCACACATTCATCCATTCACACACGCACACTCGCTGTTCCCATCAATTCATACAGTTCGTCCCTCACCTTCCTGCATTTCCTTTCCTCCACCTTCCGTTTCTCACCAAACTCTCGTTTTCAGTCGCCTTTGACTGTTTTTATTTGCTTCTTTCAAACAATCTGCTCACTTTTTCAATCAATTTAAGTTTGAGGAGATTCATTATTGGCTGTTTGCTGCTTACGGAGCAAAGTTACGATAAAAATATGGAAAACCTAAAGACACCATCTAACAGTGTGCATAATTAACAATTATTCACTGACCAAACCACAGCTAGGTAAATAAGTGTGGAGTTAAGCCGCAGGATTTTATAAAATTATGTTTTTTAAAAGGCAAAAAAACCTGCTAAATCAGCTTTGTGTGAATTAGAGTTGATGACATCACAAGAGGCGCGAGAATCCAGCTGGAAACGGCACAGATAAAGGAGAACGTGCAACATTTTACCAAGACTAACAGTGGATTTGCAGCCTTTTGTGTTTGACTCAGATGACCTCCGAGCCATTATGGCTGGCAAACTGTGACAAAGTTAGTCCTCTGAATTTTGTTCCGTTTGAAATTCTCCCTCTGATTGGCTTTCTGTGCTTTTCATCACTAGAGAAATGAGTAAATGCCACATTCTGGTTGTATCACCTCAAATGGTTTTCTCAACCGCGTCTCTCTTTCTAGCTGCCAGTGATCCTGATTCCGCCCGTCTCATCGTTAACGATGATCAAATCAGTCCTATCAAACAGATGTTTTTCATCAGAAGCATGAATTTCCCCCTACCATTTGGTCACAAATGGCACTCTTAAGGAAGAAGCAGGTTTCTTATCTTTCAGAATGAATTCTTGTTGAAATATTCATCCTGAAATATGAAGAGTTTAGTATTGTTGGGGTGGATTATATCCAAAGATCATCGTCGTTGATGCACTATTTATGGACTTAGGTTAAAGAAATAAAGACGGACATTAAATAGTTACCAACAAGACAATTATACATGTTATTAAATAAAGAGGAGCTGATCAAAAGATGAAAGTTTGTTTTCTACGAGCGCTAAGCCACTTAAAGTCTTAAGGTTATCAAGAATCAGTTTGACACAGATGTCATGAGGAAAGTTATTTTAATTTAGACTTTTATAATCTATGCCAGTCTAAAATGAGCATGAGAAATGTAAATTTCTAACATTATAAACCCACCCAAGAATTTACTAGCATTCACATTAAATACAGGACAAGGACAGTGTGCCTTTCCAGGTCTGAGTCATGCTGCCACTTTGCTGCCCGTGAAACTGACTTCATCTCCAAAGTGATGTGGTTCCCTCATCAGAATCAGAATCAGATATACTTTAATAATCCCAGAGGGAAATTGCTGTTTCAGTACCACTAATGCCCCGTCTCTTTAGCCTATAGAGACACATCTAGAGACTACATGCACCGCTTCTGTAGCCTCGTGAGACCATCCTGATCTCGCGAGCTTTCAAGGTTTCACTCGCAGATCAGTCTGGCTACTCTCCGTTAAAGAAAATTTGGTGCAGTTCACCAAACGAACGTCCAATCAGCGTTGGCTTTGAGGCGGGTTGAGGTGTGACGCAACGAGAAGCGCGACAGTTCAGTCTAAAAACATGGCGGCTTCAGCCGATGAAACTAGCGTTAGTGTGGCTATCGAGCAAGTTTTATCTGAATTACAGAGTATTTCTTCACTGAAAGAAGAGCAAAACGCTGCTCTGGAGGCTTTTCTCAGAGGAAAAGATGTTTTTGCTCTTCTCCCGAGTCCCGACTGGTTTCGGCAAGAGCTTGTGGTTGTGTTTTCGTCGTCGCTGTTAGTACGTCATATGCTTCGTTGAGCTGATTGGTTTATTTGGCCCGTCTATCATCAACATAGGCCAATCAGCTAACCAATATTTTCGCCCCTTCCCAAAATTACTTTTACCGAAGGTTTCCAGATGGATATGCGGAGCAAACCCCATCCGGCGAAGTCAGGTTACCGCTTCTGTTTGCCATGGTGTAAACAAACAACAATGGTGGTGGGTTCATGTGCTCTGGGTTTGAGTGATTAGAAGTTTGTAACTGTGGGATTTGGAACCAGCTTGTTTCTGCAAAAAGGACAGGGCCAGAAAGTTACCGACTTAAACTCAACACACCTATAAGATTGGTGAAAAACGCACAGATGAGGTCTCCCAAACGCATTTTCATTTAATGCAGCTGGCCAGCTGAAGGGAATAAGGGAGCAAAGGTTGATTCATGGCTGCCATTTCCTCCTAATGCTGACTTGAAGGATATCAATGGTATAGACTCCACAACAGATGCAAGCACAATATGACTATCTGGATTTATAAATTTGACCACGTTGGATCCTTGACTTGATCATTTACATTGAATACATCATTTCTAATTGAAGCTTTTTAAATAGAATTGGTTCCAAATTGCCACTAAAGATATTTTCGACTGTAAACATACAAAGAAATCACCTTTGGAAGAAGGAACCTGAGTGAAAAACGTCAAGGAAGAAGAAGAAATTAGAAAAATACACATAGACATACCCAAAAGAGCTCAGAGTTGCCTTGGGTGATGTCACTAGAGGCAAGTCTGGACGTGTCCTTTCAGCAGGTTTTATCTTGATAAAATATTTACAGAAACATATTAAAGATGTAGAAAATCCGACCATAAAATGATGATATATTAACAACTTACATATTAAGTGGTTTTCATTTTAAAGGAAAGTCTAGCTTTAAAACAGTGAGGAGGTGCTTCTGCTCAGTCATGTTAGCTGAACCTCAGCAGTGGGTTGATTCTCTATGAAGGAGACGGAGATCGGAGGACAGTTGAAGAGAAAAAGAAAACAGACACAGGAAGGTGAGCAGCAAACACCAAAGAGTGTAAATTAGAAGATGAGAGCTAGTGTTAACATCAGTGAACATGAACACATAGTGAGGGAAACATGTGAGTCGTAGTGGAAGGCATGTTAATAAGTGGCCTGGGGCAGATCTGGGCTCCCATGGGGAGAGTCCTGCCCTGCTCTGTAAAGCTTCTGTCTCTTCCTTAACCCGCCCATTAAACACAGTACACAGGTGGCTTATTAAACCCACTGCGGCAGACAACTGCGCTCCGTGCTGATCACTCAGCTCTCTGCTGTGACAAATACAATCACATGTGCCCGTGCCATAATTCAAATGATCAATGTAGGCACTCCTGTTGCAGCACTCAAGTGCCTTTTTTAGATATACGTAATGCTGAGCTTGGCAAATCACTGCAGGGGATCTTAAAGGGTCCCCCCCCCCCTTCCCTGCAGACCAAAATTTGACAAATTTAGTCTCAACCCTCAGGGTCTGGACTCATTAAAACAAGCTACTAGTTCTCTCTCTTATAGGGACTCACCTAACACACACACACACTTTTCTTTTTCCTGTAGTTTTATTAAACCCTCCATCTCTGCAGAACTTTAGTTATCAGCAGTCTGGTATTGTTACAGTGTAACCGAGACCCCCTTGGGTCCACTTTTGTTGGGATCGTATTATTCTGAGTGTGTAACCGCATCCGCTTTGCTTTGTTATCCTCATTAACAGCACAACTTAAACAAGTCTCCCATGAGCGTGGGCCCTCGAGATCTTGGCTACGGGCTCGACGACGACGAGTTGGACACTGCGAGCAAGTGAGTAGCTGAAGGCGACGTTTTATTTTTATTTTCTGTATAAACAAAGATGCTAGATGGGAGAACTTTGGCTCATAGACTGAGAAGTAGACTGTGTGTGTGGAGACGTGCCTTTGGTCCAGACAGAATGTCATACCTCACTGTTGCTTATGATAATACTGCCCCCCAGTGGACCCACTTACTTACAGCATCATTTGATGGACACTGCTGCAGGGTTCCTGCAGGTGCATCTCAATAAATCAGATCCAAACGTTCATTTATTTAGGTTATTCAGTTAAAAAAATAAAATAAAACTTATATATTATATGGATTTGTTACACATGGCATCATATATTTTGATGTTTGTGGCTTAAAGCTCAGTTTCTTTGTGAAATAGAATACTACATAAAAGCTATGAAAATTATAAATATTGACCTACTGAGAAGTACATCCATGTATTGTACCACGTATGAAACCAATACGTGATCAAGGCTCCTTTGTTGGAATTACTGCATTAATGCGGCGTGGCATGGAGGAGATCTGCCTGTGGTTCTGCTGAGGTGTTCAGGAAGTCCAGGTTGCTATAAAAGTGGCTTTCAGCTCCACTCCGTCGGATCTGGACGCTCTCCTCTCTCTATTTACAGAACGCTGATGTCTTGGTCGTTACAGGAGGTTCTCTGAAATTTACACTTTCTTCTTTCCTGACTGCGGTCTTTATTAAATAGTCAACCAACACCAGCAGATCATATCTAACATATATTTATAGTATTACAAAAAATTATTTATGTTGTAGGTAATGTTCAGATTTCAACTTGATTTTGAGATTTTATTAAATTGTTTTTAATTAACAGATTAAAGGTCTACCGCATATTTAGTTTTTGAGTTACGGGCAGAAAAGCCACACATACATAAATGCTCAAACGTCTGTAGAAACTTTATGAACACCTGAAGTTTCAGTTTTGGGGGAAACTGGTTCAGAAATCAGGTAATAGTTTCTACAGGTGATGCATCTACCCACCCAACTAGGTTTTGTACACTGACCTCTGTAGATATATTCTTTGTTATTCTGCATATTGAAAATTTGTAGTAAACATTTGTATTCATACTGGGATAACAAATCTTGATTTCTAAGTTTAAGATTGAAGTATGAAATCTCAATCTAAAAACTGTGCAGGTACCTCACAGACTTCTTTACTGTTTATCAAACGCGTTACATTAAATATAAATATATTGTGCTCCTCAAAAGCAAAACTTTTTCTCGTGAAGGAAGAAAGAATAAATTATCCTCAGGTAACTCTTTGTTTTTTGTTGTTTCATATCCAGGATCTCCTCAGAAGATAGCGGCGAGGTCCGTTCATACACCGAGGACAGCGATGATTCTGACTCCTTCTGCCCGGATGTCGACCCGTCGCCGTCCAGCCAGATGAACCTGCTGGAGGAGATCCTGGATTCTCTGACCACCACAACACTGGATCAAGGAAAGCTCACTGGTGCCAAGAGCTTGGACTTCTTTAGGTCCATGGATGACTTGGACTACAAGGTCCAGGTATGCAGGAAAGAAAAAGTAAATCTCTAAAGAAGTTACATTAGTAGTCGGACAAAATGTTTTGTGAAAATAATTTGCAAAGCGTGGTATAAAACATTATTTGCAGATTACTGAGCGCACACGTTTTTTATATCGTGTTTAAAGTTGTTTTCCTTATTTTACACCAGTCAAAGCCCACGCCTTGCAGCGAGTCCACGGCTGCCCAGGGGAGCAGCTTTGACGCTGGAGCTGATCACGGAGGGTGGAACATGGGCCAGGATGACAGCGCTGTCCATGGAAAACACCTCCCACCGTCCCCACGCAGACAACCCAACAAAAGCAGCCTGAAGGGGTCCAGAAACCCCACAGCCTGCCCTGCAGTGACCCTCTGCTCAGCTTCATCCCCTTCCCCCGATGCCAACGGCACCAAGTCAGATCCTCCTGCTCCCTACTTCTCTAAGTCCCTTCCAGACACTCACCTTCTACCATCGCGACGACAGCCAGGGGACCACCGGTTATCTTATTCCCCCTTACAGCCCCACAGAGTCACACCCCCATCCCCCCGTCTCTCACACATCCCCACCTCTGCTGCACCTGCCTACCAGCCAAACTCTTCTCCAACACCGACGAACCGCAACCGCACCATCTCGGACCCTCAGGGCAGCGTCGAGCCTTCCCAAACCGGGACCACCGGCATCCTGAGGAGAAAGGCGCTGTCCAAAGAAACGGTGAAGAACTACCACGAGAGGTCCGTCAAGAGGCAGTGCAGCAAAGGAAACCACGACCTCCAGACGAGCCCGACGAAGAACAGCCAGGCCGGCGTCCAGGTCCCGTGGGAGAAGGATGCTCCCAAAGACGGGCTCCTGGGACTCGGCCTGTGTCTGGGTCAGGGTAAAGGCTCGGAGACTGCTGGGGGGCAGGATCCGGGTCTGCTGGAGGAGATTGAGTCCATGTGTTGCCTCAGCTCACCCCTTCACAGCAGCCTGCATCTCTCTCAAGTCCACTGCAGCAACAGCCATCAGGTCCAAGGAAAAGCCACGGAGAAGTCCTAATGGACCCAGAGAACGTTGTCCGTGGACTGACTCAGGTTCTGCTCCTCTATGTATAACCAGCCCTGATTACCCCAACCTGCGATCATAAGGGAACATTATCAACAAACCTAATAAGGACCAAAACAGACAAAAAGCCACAGAACAAAGAACGGGAATGGCTGAAAGGAAGCACTGCAGAGTTCTCCATCTATGAATAATACCTCAGTCGCCCAGAAACACGGTGGACAGTAAGTAAAATAATACAAAAACCATTTAATTATGATTCAGGTCAATACATACCTTTAAAATACATTTCAATATACATTTTTTACATATGCATATACACATTTTGATCTTACTCTATAAAATGAATCAGGAGTAAATATATGAGACTAGTTGGAGACGTCTGCAGAGTTTTCTGTTCAGTTTGCTTCATTTGTAAGTCTGCAAGGATCTGAACACTAGAGATGCACCCATCATGTTTTCCTGGCCGATACCGACTTCTGGCTTTCTTTGAGGTCTCACCTGTCCAGTCCGTTTTTCTTAATCCTAAGGACTATAACAAATAACAGAAAAATTAAATATGCATCAGGTAGATAGAGCAAGTAATCCAATTTAAATCCAACAGAAAATGAAAGAATTATGATTTGTGCCACTGTACGCATCAAGGCGTTTGTCACTAAGCTTTATCTTGTTTTTATTCAACTCAATAAAGTGGGTTAGAATACATGCTGTTGGTTAACAGGTTTACAAACCAAATTTGGTGGAACTTCTTGCATTTTGGTGCATTTAATGAATAAAATCAGATTTTTTTTTTAATGGTTTGACCTGCCGATCACTGGTCAGGGCCAATTAAAGGAAAACTGGCAGAGTTCAACCTCCAGCCGATTGATCGGTGCATCTCTACTGAGCACTTTAGCTTAAAGTAATTAACGTTAGTACTTTGTAAGGATTAAAAAGGGCAAATTTCCCCTAAACACACCATCATGTTTTTTTGTTTGTTTTTTTACTCTCTGTGTCCTTTTACATTGCATATAATGAGTTTGCACTTGTGGATTAATTTATGATGCTCACCTATTACTACCTGGTACTAAACTGCAAAACCAGCAGGAACGATACAGGATGTCAAATGCACAATGTCCACGCAGGCCTTTGAAACTAATTAAACTCTGTCGGATTAATTATTTTAATCACTATGCCTTAAAGGGACATGTGATTTGTTTTGATACTGATGTCTTAAACTTTAGATACAACGGCAGGTACTTTCTAGTCAGAATCTTAAATACAGCAGCAAACATCCATAGAGAAGTTGATGTTTTTGATGAGCTTTGATGAGATCTGCTAAGACTGAACGACCTGCTCTGGTGAAGCCGACACCATCTAGAGTTATAATAAACGTCCAGGAAAAGCCGGAGTCTGTACTTCACCCCTTTTTCCTTGTTTCCATCGCCACTCATAGTTTCGGCTCTCTACCTTTTGCTACTCTCAGCATGTTTCTCAATGTCGACCTTTTTTAAATTGAGACCAGTTGTTGGCGAACTTTGAAGGACGTCGATGAACCGATCCCAGAAACGGTCCAAAGCCAGCTCCGTTCCCCTCCCTCCATCTCTCCCTGCTTTCAGACTTCCCCAACCTCTCTGTGGCACTTTGCCTTACGGCCGTTTACTTTTACTGAACATAGCAATGATAAAATGGGTCACGACTAACAGGAATAAATTATGTTGTGTTGAAGTTTTTAAAGATTCATTTAAAATCGTGCTAAGTCGTTCTTTTTGGAGGGTTTGTTGACGGACATCACGGTTTTCTTTCTTCTCTTTCGTCTCCATCTCTCTCCCTTCCTCTGTGTTTTAAGCGGAAATGCAACCTCTGTCTGACTAGGAAAGAGTCTCTCGCTCTGTACTGTGTTGCAGTGGAGGATGATTGTACTGTAATGAAGCAATATACCGCAGGTCTTAGAGCCGCTGCATGGATGTAACGTGTTCAGGGTCTAAAGTATTTTTATAAGCAGCTCTCCTGTGGAGAGAAGCGCCAGCGTCCAGGGATCGCAGCTTCCCGTCGTTCTCTGCGTCACCACAAACCCGGAGGAAGAGAACACTCTTTCACCCGCCTGGGTTGGGATTACTACATTTATGGTCCGTTGTTCTTATGATTTATGCCAGACGCCAGTCGGTGTGGCAGTTTAATAGCGGCTGTTTCTCCACTTCTCGAGTGCTGCTCTGCGTTAACGGTTTGCCCATAAAGTCTTTGGCATGCTTCTAAAAAGCTTTAAAAAAAAAAGAAGGCTGGTAATTCCAAGAAAAGTCCAGAAAATTTTTTGCACTGGCCTCACTCACTGTAAACACTTTAACAAACTTGTGTACTATGCAAACATTTACAAATCTTAAAAGAGGCTTGTTTTCTCCACCAGTATTGATTCTACTTGGTTAGAATTAGGATCAGATTGTTTTCTAAAACAAGCAATCCTCAAAGTATATAAAAGTAGGGATGTCCCAATCAGGATTTCCATACTGATCAGGATTAGGATTAAAGCATTTTGCTGCCACAGAGCGAGTTTAATATTTCTGTAAGCGATGACATGTAATGTATTACCTTAAAAACTCAGATACAGTCGACATTTGCATTGTGATTGTGTCCAGTCACACATCATCACTGTTTAGGAGGCTGCGCTACCAGACAGCAAAATCTTTTCTACACAAGTCTGACTCAACAGCTACAGGCGTGAATAAACTCACGTCTTACTCCTGGTGATGATTGTTTTCATGCAGAGCAGTTGGTGAGATTTTATGCTAACACTAGCGTGTTTACTCCGGTTTGCTATGATTTGTTGATAACTTGACAGCTGCCTTATCCCAGCTGGATTTATTAAGTTATATTTGACCCCAGTTGCTGCAACAGAGCTCTGTAAAGTCATGACTTTTTCCTGCTGATGAGATGATTACCTGGATGGGTTTCCTGAAGGGCTCAGCTAACGTTAGCTTGTTTACTCTCCGTTTGATACATGACTCATTGATAATTTGCCAGATAGTTTGTCCTAACCAGAGTTTATAAAATAAATCTTACCTAACGTACAGCTTCATTCTTAATAAAGTCACATCTTGCTCTTCCTCTTGCTGATAAGATTTTCATATAAAGCGGCTTACTAAAGGCTAGGCTAATCCTAGCATCTTTAGATTCTGTTTTGAAATGATTTATTGATTGACTAAAACCTTTTGTCTCGACACATCAGTTAAAATGTCCCGACTCTGACTAAACATGCAGCGACAAGCTTCAATAAATGTGCATCTTCTTCTCATGATTTCTTAAATGCAAATCAGTTTATTCATGTTAGCTTAGCATGTTTACTCTCCATTTGACACATGACTCATTAATAATTTGCCAGATATTTTGTCCTAGCTGGGGATTATAATTTTTCATACAAAGCGGTTTGCTAAAGGGCTAGGCTAATGCTAGCTTCTTTACTCTGTTTTGATAATATTTATTGATTGACTAAAACCTTTTGTCTCGACAAGTCAGTTAATTAATTCCAGAGTGATTTCTGACCAAACACGCGCTACAAGCTTCAATAAATGTGCATCTTCTTCTGATGATTTCTTAAATGCAAATCAGTTCATTAGTAATGTTAGCATGTTTATACTTTGTTTTGATATGACTTGTTGATCATTTGAAACATATGTCAGCCCAACCAGGGTTTCTAAAGTTAAATGTTACTCACCGTACACTTACACTCTTCAATAAAATCACATGCTGCTCTTGCTGACATTGTTTTCATGCGGAGAGGTTAGAAATGTTAGGTTGATGCCCGTTTTTCTTACGTTTCTGACATTTTGGCTTGTTGCATAATTTTCATTGTAGCTCAGGTTAATCATGTTAATCATGACAATACTTTCTGCGCACATGACAGACGGGAACAAGCGGCAGCCAATACAGTCTCTATTTTAATCTGAACGCTGTTGTAAAATGTGAACGGCACTTAGATTGTGAGGGAAAACTAAACAATCGACTGACAGGATGAAACGCATTTCACAAACTGTGCACATAAAAATAGGTGGTAGATTTCAAAAAGCAGCATCATGTCTTGCTAGGAACGGCGCTGGGGTATCAGGAGTTGAGTTAGATGCAGATAATTTGAAATGCTTGGATCAGGACCCTGGATCGGATCGGGACATCCCTAAAAAATAAATAGAAATGTGTGCGAGTTGACCTATGCTATGGATTTAGTGTCTGATGTGCCTTATGAAGTAAGTACCACCCTGTGTAATCACAAAATGGTACAATATTCTAAACTTTGATCGCAATAAGGAGCACCGAGTGCGTTGGTGTTTAAACAACAGAAGTAAAATCCCCTGAAATGAACTTGGACGTGTTGTTGTCACAGCTGTGGCCAGTCGCTGTTTTTTTCTTTTCGCCGTTTGATAGTAGGAACCTTCCTGCTTGTATTTAAGAAAAAGCAGAAACATTTGTTGAGTTTTTTTTTTTATTTTCTTCTTTTGTAAATTGAACATTTTCTCTGATTGTACTCTTAGATTATTTTCTTGTATAGTTTGTGTTGTTTTTCTTATTTTATTTTTTTTCAAACACTTTTAACATCTTTTTTCTGAGTGGATTCAATTAAGAAAAAGAAATAGCATAATTCTTAGAGGAGTTTGTCTAGTTAATTTCATATGGATAAAAAATTATTTTCAACTGAATAGATGTGTATTTTTTCTGGCTTGAATATATTTTACATGGATTAAATATATATATATATATACATATACATTTATGCTTGGTGTTGTATATTGTAAAGAGATGACACCAGAGCTTTGAATGTTGGAGATTTTATTTTTTGGGGGAAAGAAGAGAACATTAAGTAGCCGTAATGTTGCAGAAGGAGTTGATTAGTTCAGCAGAAGCAGAGGCGGACGGTTGCTCGTACGTGGTGCAGTGCTCACTGTTGTAACCTGCATGTTGGTACTGAACACTTTGTTGTGTCTGTCCTGTTGGTACTCGTGTTATTTCAGTATTCAAAGCGTACAAGAACATGCTTCACATTGAATTAGAAGTCGCCTGCTGCACTTTTTTTTTTTTTCTAGTGTCCAGATTAGGGATTACTGTGGGAGGACAGACTCACTTAAAAAGCTTTAGTAACTGAGGTCCTGAAAGAGGAAAGGAACCCAGACAGATTTTGCATTTCAGGGTTAAGATGACACTGTGTGACGTTCGCAGTAATTATACCGTTTTTTGTCTTATAATTGCAGATCTGGCGGGAGGTAATAGATCATGTAGCAGCTTTCACTGAATAATGGAATTAAAGCACCGAAACATTAACGCCATTTTCCTCCAAATCCTGACTATTTGAATATTTATGTTTCAGTGTAGTGACCTGCACGCAGAATGTTACAGTCAACAGCTTTACTCAGT
The DNA here is from genome assembly GCF_011125445.2 of Fundulus heteroclitus. Taxonomy (NCBI): domain Eukaryota; kingdom Metazoa; phylum Chordata; class Actinopteri; order Cyprinodontiformes; family Fundulidae; genus Fundulus; species Fundulus heteroclitus. The sequence continues at coordinate 9,145,854 of NC_046369.1, forward strand.
CTGGCATCTTCATCACCATTTACTCTTTGGTATGATGTTTCCTGTTGTTTTTTTTTTTTTTTTACGATTATTTTCTGTAATCTTTTTTTTTTTCCTTGGTGGTGTGCACTCTTGCATGTGCTCATTGCTGCTGTGTCGTACAGCTGAGGTCAATCTAATGTGCTACTGATGAGTAACCTGGTACAACGGCACCCATTGTACACACTGTGAACTCAAAATAAATGATACTGTTTCATGCTCAGCTGTGTTTAGACTCTTTTTTTTTAAAGTCTCTTTTACGTGTTGTTTAAAATAGAAATAAGACTTTAGTATTTCATTCAAAGGATTTTGTTGCTAAAATCCGTCCAAATGTTGTGTGCCGCTTTCTCAATTAAGGGTAACGGTTCCAGGAGGCATAACCTGACTTCCCAATCTCCAGCTCATTCTGGGAGATCCCAAGGTTTTCCTGTGCCTGAAGGGATTTTTAGTTCAGTAAAATCTGGTTCTGCTCCAGAATCTCTTCCAAGAAGGATATGCCTTAAGAAACTTCCCAAGGGATGCACCCAGCCTCCTGAACAGATGCCTGCACCACCTCAGCTGACCGGAGGAGCAGGGACTCCCATCTCCCCTGAGGAGCTCATCACCTCACCTCTAAGTTGACTGAACCGACCAACCCTTGAGGAGGAATCTCATATCGCACACGTCATCTGTGGGATCTCGTTCTTTCAGTCGTGACCCAAAGAAAAGGTATAGCAGGTACAGTCATGGACAAAAACTTTTGGACCAGCAGAAAACTTGTTTTGCAAACTCTCCTGCATCATAATTCTTGTTACAATTTTTTTTTTCCCCCAGTTCTTTGGGTGTGTCCAGTTCAATAGCACACACACCTATTTTCAAAGGCTTTTAGTTAGGAAAAAAAACAAAACAATTATTTAATGTCTTCCTCCCTGAGCCACCTGCAGTAGGGAAAAATGTAGACATCCTATAAAAATGTCTAAAATTCTTTGTAATGTGTCATTAATGCTGTGACTTCTGAAGAATAAATTAGGACACGCCTACATGCATTTCCACTTAAAATGACAGGCAGGTGCATCAGGTTGACAGGATGAGACTATAATTAATCCGCGCTATGAAAGACCTCTGAAAATGTAGTTTCCTCTGCCCGACTTGAAGTGATCTTAAACACCATGGTGGCATTGAAAGCTTCCTGAGTCCCTCAGAATGAAGATTGTTGCAGTTTCTGAGTCTGGTGAGCAGTTTAAAGAGGTCTTAAATTTTTTTTTTTTTTTTAATCAATCATTTCACTTTACAGAAAATAGTCCCAAGTGGAAGACCTTCAAGATGACTAGCAATATACCCAGGTCTGGCCATCCATCCAAGCAAGTTTACCTTGAAAAATAAAACATGGTGAAATGTTAAAAGAAGTTGCAAAGAAAACTAATTATTAGAAGTAGTGCTGCTTTCTGGTTGCGCTCTGTACAAACACATTTTCATGCCAGAAAGAAGCAGCAAGGAGGAAATACGAAAAGAGAACTTGGAAAACCTTTTTTTTTATGATCCTCGGATCAGCCTGAAATGAAATTATTCGGGCAACAGAACAAATCACCAAAAGAAAGAAGTAGGAATGTAGAAGAATCATGGTCAGGGGACGCTTTGCTGCAGCAGCACCTGGCCAGCTCTGTCATACAATCCACCATGTGTCTGAGAAAATATGAGACAATCTGTGTTAGAGAATTAAAGCTGAAGCAGAGCTGGACCCTGCATCCTAACACTGACCCAAACCCATAAATCCATCAAGGATTTCTTAGTTGATCGTTTCTTGAATGAGTAAAACAAGATTTTTTTATATAATTAAATCAATAGTTTGATTGCACATTAGTCAAATATGAACATTTCATCAAAAAGTACTGAAGCCTCCTCATTTTTTTCGCATAGTGGTTATGTTTGCTATGTGATACGGCGACCCATCCTGTTGGAAAGGTTATTCCCAATTCCCAGGTTGTTCAGTGAAGTTACTTTGAAGATTTTTTGCGCCCATACTTTGTAGTTTGCAGCTTCTGGCAGTTCCTACAGAATGCCAGTTTATCCTTGGGGCCTTTCCTTGGACAGAAATGGCTTTGTCGTCCTCCTTGGTACCCCACCAGCATCCACAGAAACACTATCTCCTAACCGCTATCATCCCAGAGCAAGCTCTGCACCGGTGGCAACACGATCACGTCGTTGACTCAACAGTCACAGCAGCAGTCCATCCATCTATCATGAACAAGACATGACACACGTTCATATCTACTGGGACTTAGAGAAAACAGCTCACCTAACATTCATGTTTGTCTTTTTGCTGGAGGAAGTTGGAGTACCCAGAGAGAACCCATGCATGCATGAGGAGAACATGCAAACTCCATGCAGAAAGAGACCAACCTGGGATTTTTAACCCAAAACCTTACGCTGTAAGGCAACAAAGCTACCAACTGCAGCACTGAGCAGCTTATCAGTAAAACAAACAAAACTGCAACACAAGACTGTGAAATAATATAAACATGAAAATGCTATTAATGCATACAAATTGCATTATATTTGTATGTAATTAGGTCACAAATTATTGAAATGTTTAAATTTCTATAGCTTTTTTTATTTCTACAGGCATTTTTATCTTATTTTTTTTATATGATAGCAGACATAAATAATTATTTTCCTTTTGGGTTGATTCGTGGCACTATTGGTCCTTAATATTATTCATTCACGTTTAATATCTTAACAGATTTGAACAAATTGACAAATAATATGACACTTTACAGACAGTTACAATTAAAAAAATTACAATTAATCAGAACATTTACAGAAATAAAAAGTTACAAAAAAGTAGTTCACAGTTTGTAACTGAAAATAATTCTTGGCATATATACACATGGTACAAAAGAAATCAAGTTTCAGCAATTGTTGGCCTTTTTAAAACACAGAAGTATTTTCTGGTGTAATTACACTTTGAATCGGTTCATTAGAGGAAAGGAACCATAAAAAAATAAGACCATCACCAACACTAATTAATAACCGAGGACTAAACAAACAATCAATGTACTCACATTTCCACACAGGTGTGGAATGTAAAAAAAAAAAAAAGGGAACACAAAAGTTTTTTAAAAATTGACAAAGAACTAAAAAGTGTGGTGTGCTTCTAAATCCAGCCCCATTTTCTCATACACCCCTAAATAAGATCAAGTGCAACCAATTTATCACCTAAAATCCAAACAAAAGTACACTTAGGCTAAAGTTTATTGATTTATTTAATGCATGTATTTGCAGGTCTTTAAACGATCACTTGGCTGTGTTCAGAACAAAAGCAGTCTAACGGCAACCGACCTGATCAATAACCGCTTTAAATGGAAATTATAGGAAATTTAAACACTGATGTGCGTATGTATTTACTCTGACACCCCTACCCAGTTATTGTTTGTGGTTGTAACCTGACAAAATGTAGGAAAATTCACGTAGTTATGTGTTTTTTCCCTCTAGTTTAAAACCATTAAGAAATTCCTGCAGGTCATAGGGCATCGTGTAGTCGTGATTTTTCCTGCAACGCACCGGAAGCTGGATAAAGCGGCCTTCAGGGGAGACTTTCACACAAAGAACGACAGCAGCAGCGCGAGACGTTGCCTTGCAGCCATCCTGATCCATCGGCTGCTAATTTATCAGATTTATCTCACGGTTGCGTTCCTCTGATTACCAACAGCGAGCGGATTCACGCCCCGCATCACCTCATATGAGTCTCTCCATCGGCGGCGGCTGCGTGATGCTCCACATCTCCACGCGGGATCCGTCCTTCTCCTGCCGGCTGGGACTGTAGGTGCCGTGGGTGGCGCGGCGATTTAGCGCGGCCACTAAGCCGACGGAGGTCAGGACCAGCACCAGCAGCGCGATGACGGACGCCAGACTGATGGGCAGCAAGATGTCGGAGGTCCGGCCCTCAGAGGTCAGCTGGAGGGACAGAATCAGGGGAGTCAAAGGTGATTCTTTTTAAATAAGTAATAATATTCTGGATGCTAAGGCACACTTTCACCCCACCACCACCACCCCACACCCGTTTTTCCTCCACACACTTTTTCCTCCCCTGACTCCTTCACACTACACCAGGCGCTCCACGCGTGCTGCCAGCGTGCTGATGGATGTGTTTCCCGGCTCAGCAGGTGGGTTGCGACCACCAGGAGCCCGGAGCCGCCGCAGGCTGAAACCTCCCTCCGTCTGCCGCCTCTCACGCAGCTTGGCTGCAGCGAGCGCCAGCCCCAGCATCGCCGCTATCGCCAAGGCGACCAGACACGGTGCCAGCACTGCAGCCACCCGCGAGCTGTGTGGAGCACGCTCCGTCTGTGAGGGATCACAAACACACAGACACACACGCACGTACAGCCAAGATGCTGCCTGATGATCCCGTCCTATCAGAGCTGGCACCACCATCCATTGTCCCCAAAATAGCTCCCACAAACATTCACTCGAGCCCTTTAAAGCAGGAATTAAAAAGCAAGACTGGCTTTGACTGAAATCTGCTCCCATTTACACTTAAAGGGCATATATCATCACATTTTACAGCCAGAAAACTTGAAAGTGTGAAAGAAGGAAATCACTGTTGCCATTCAAATGAATTTCAGAGCTGACGTGTGATTTTCCCGAAACAAAAATAAAAGCTTTTTGAGTCACGCCACTAAAGCAGCAAGGCGTTGTCACTGTGTCACAGTAATCCAAGAATGAATTGTTTCCATGAAAGAAAAAATACTTTTTTATTACAATATCCCCGACAACCTCAGAGTAAATTTTCTCTCCAGGAGGCAGAGCATGGCTCCATATTATAAAGTAACCTGGTGACAGAAAATGGAGCCATGACAGTGGTGGGAATGTCCGTAAAAATGCTGGTCAGAACTGGAGCAGGAGTTGCAATGTCTACATAAATATTTTGGCTTCGTGTTACAGTTTTCGTCACAAGCCGTCAGTCTCCGTGGTGATACGGGCTGACTGGGCTCGTCACAGAGCACTTTTAAATCCCTGGGTAGGGTGCTGGTCTGCTAAGTCTCCAAGGTGCTGCTACAAAAACATTTTTCTGCACTTTGTCGTCCTTATTGGATGAATCGCCTTATAAATCTTCACTGTATGAACTGAAATTTGAGCTAAACTTTGCTATCCCTACTTTGTCAGACATTGGTTACGCGTCGACGTCGTTCCACATGTGACCCACCGGCTGCTTTAAGCTGCCTTTTTCTCTTTCTCACGAGCGTTCTTACATATTTCTCTATGCAGGACTTGGAAATGAAAATAACCGTTGCGAGCTACAAACCTGAACACAGCTGGTAAGACAAAGAATGATGATATATGCCATTTGAAGCTCTGCAACTTTATGACCTTTGCACAGAATAAACCACCACCTTGAAATGATAAGGTTCTGCAGAGGAAACCACGGGTTCCGGCACAAGTCAAAGGCGAGTTAAAGGGGGGAAATAAAAGCCTCCAAAATGCAGCGGAAGAGAGAATCTTAACTTTCATCAGCCAGCAGGAGAAAGCAGGACAGCACTTACAGCGGTGGCGGTGGTGGTTGGCGCCACAGCTGTGACTCCCTGAGCGCCTGCTAAGGTTACAACAGCCGTAAGTCTCCACAACACTTCAATTCCTCGCTGACAGCATCTTCACAACTAAAAGGCTTCTTGCTGAACTTGGCAGGTTACACAAAAATAAATCTCAGAAGTCAGCAAACTGTACACCGAGCAATCAACATGGAAACACACAGTAATTCTCATTTAAAACACAAGCAGCCGTATCCCGAGGCAAAAAATAACCCCTGGTTGACGCTGCAGACAAGAGAGTTTCTTTCCCCCCTCTGCTACAAAGTTCTTTGTTGACTCTGGGAAAGTGCTTACCTGTCACTGCAGCACAGTTGGCTGTCAGAGCCAGTGTGACACCAGCGAGCCGCAGCAGCCTGCAGCCAGGACCTGCCATCAGTCAGCGAGTGCCACACACGCAGACACAGAGATGTCTGACTAACCAGTCTCTGAGGCGCACGGCGAGGCCGCCCTGAAGCCCCGGCAGGGCTGCTCCGCGCACAGCAGAGACGGCAGCGGTGCTTCCCTGCTGTCAGCACCATCAACCCGCTCTGTGTGTGTCTGTGTGTGTGTGTGTGTGTGTGTGTGTGTGTGTGTGTGTGTGTCTGCCAGATAAGCTGCCCTCATGCGTTTCTGTGAAGCAGACCGAACTTCACTGAATGCCACCAGCTCTCTGCTGAAGCTGCACTTCAGCGCCAGATGCTGCTTTTTTCTCCCTTTCTTTTTGCTGGCGAAGCACATTTCCTCCTCTCTCTCTCTCTCTCTCTCTCTCTCTCGCTCTCTGCTTCTTTTCCTCTCAAAGGATGGCCACATCAGTGCCAACAGTGAAAAAACACTTCTCCCCATTTCCTCCCCCCACCATCAGGGCTACCTGCGCCTGGAAAGGACATACTCACACAAACATGCACACACACACCAGACTTTTTAAAAAAGAGCTGCAGAAGACAGCATGCAGGTAGAAAGGGGATGGGTGCCACTACATGTGCGAATTGTGCTAAAGAAGCATTTAATAATCTTTCGGTCGATCTGAGCTGCTGGGATGATCAAATTAAACATGTTTTCATGTAGAAATTCTGTGTTTTTTTTAATTGCAGCTCTATGAATTTAGGGATGACCTGATCAGAGACGTTTAAAGAGATCAGTGGGCCAGATATCGGACTTATATTCAATAAGCACCTTATTACCTCATTTATGAACTAGTTCATAAAGACTTTTGAATCTTCATCTTTTTATTTTTTTAATCTCTCTTGAACGCTATAATGGGGAAAAAAACAAACACTGTAAGCCTTGTTAATTGCCTGTTTGTCTGTTATGTGTAGTCTTAGCCGGAGTGGCTAAAATAAAATTTCACCACAGTAACACGTGGTGGCAATAAAGAATCTTTGAATCATATTGACTGTAAATATGGAAAAACCTTTGATGCATCTATTAAATGCATCAAAGCTAAAAAGAGTTTTCTGTCTCTAAACACATTGAAACAACTACATGAACTTAAGATGCATTTTATGGGAATTTGTTTTCTATCAGCTTATGGCCAAATGCTTTAAACAAAGCAAACTATATATATATATATATATATATATATATATATATATATATATATATATATATATATATATATATATTGTATATCAAGACATTTTATGCACTTTTGTTGCCTTTGATTGGACAATCTTATTATTCCTCCGACTTTTTGCATAAATTCAGATAGTATTGTAATTTCTTCATCTTCTGTTGGACTCTAAGCTACAACATTTTAGAAAAAGAATCTGCTGCACAGTCTTTATTTTTATGTTTTAATGTCTTCATGGCAAAAAATCTAAATCCAGAAGTCAGATTTGAAAGAAAGAGAGAAATCTGTGTTGGCCAGAAAGGTCCTGATGGGTGCATTATTTTTTTTCCATTTCATCCAATCTAAGTCATTTAAGAGTTTGTATTCACGTAAAGCTAAAACTTTTCTTTGCTCTGTATTAAATGCTCTACTCACCGATGACTTTCGGGATTTGGCAGTATCCGATTTTCTCGACAACAGTGGATGTTTTTTTCCTCGCAGAAGCTTTAAAACCCAAATCCCCCGCTGACCCTTACACCTACAGTTATAATCCACTCACGTGTTGCTGCTGCTGCCAATGTTTTCATATGGAGAGGTTTACTAACCTGATGCCGCCACGTTTCTGCTCCGTTTTCATATGACTCCACCTTTGGGCTTGAGACAGATTTGAATGTGTTTCCCATTAAAAACGTTACAGCTTCACAACCTTAGCCTTTTGTTTTGAATGTCTTTAAACTAAATAAAACTCTGTGCGAGTCACATGACACGGACAGGAATCTGCAGCAGCCAGTACGGTATTTCTTTCAAAGATTAATGTCATAGAAACGTAAAAAACACATTCCTGGTGAAAGCGCAAAAATAATTTGGACCATAAACACACCAAAAGTTGGGTTTTAAACAAAAGCTCCCATATGGATCACCAACATCAGATTGTGAATTTCCTTATTTTTAATACCATTTAGAATCTGAATACAGTTAATCTCAGGGAGGCCGTTCATCTAAACAAAGGAAAATTGGGGTGAATGGTGAAAAGTGACATCAAAATGTAGACGGAGGATGGTGGCGGTACATAAATAGGTCAAACCAAGTCTGACTTTCAGCATCTCTGTTTAGGCTGGACTGAACATATTGACTAAAGAAAAGTATAAATGTTAATAAAGGAATAAATCTCTTCCAGCTTTGTGCCTCTAGAGACTAAAATGTTTGCCCAGCTCGCTCAGGTTAGATGGAGCGCTTGTCTGAGCGTCAGTTTTCATCACTCGTCACAGATTCCCGGTGGGTTCTGGATCCGGGCTTTAACTAGGCCATTCTAACACACGACTTTGATCTCAGTGTTTTCACACTGTAGTCATCGAGGGCCAGTGTCCTGCAACTTTTACGCGCATCTCTGCTTCAACACACCTGACTCCAACTTGAGCTCATTAACAGAGCTGGACGGCATGCCAGTGATGTAGCCCTTAGCTCTTTAATTCATTTGAGTTTGAGAGCACTGATCTAACCCAACCATCGTAGCGCTGGCTGTGTTTACGGTGATTGTTCTGCTGGAAGGAGAACCTTCACATCCACTCAGTGACAGGCTTCCCTCTCCATGCTGAAGAAAAGCAGCCCACAGCATGATGCTGCCGCCACCATGTTTCACCATCATCTAGTGGGTTTGGACCCAAGTGCAGCGTTGGCGTCCACGTTCACATGTAGGCACCAAAACTATCATTTTGGTCTCATTCGACCACCACACCTTTCCTCTGACGTTTGCCTAACCGGGTTATGCAAACTGCAGACTGGACCCCTCACTGCAAAAACAGAACTAGAAATAAGTAAAATGTTCTTTAAAATGAGTGTATTTGTCCTTGATTTGAGCAGGTAAATAAGATGATTTGCCAATGGAATAAGATTTTTGCACTTAAAATAGGAACAATTCATCTCCATCATCTTATTTCAAGTGCAGGATGTCTAATTATCTTATTTTAGGGATCAAAATACTCATTCAATTGGCAGATAATATTATTTACCTGCTCAAATCAAGGATAAATACACTAACTTTAAGAACATTTTACTTATTTTTGCAGTGCTTATGGTTTATAATATAAGAAAATAGCTTTCTTCTCGTCACTCCTCTGTAAAGGACACACCTTTAGAGCAGAAGCTAATAGTTTTCCTGTGAATAGATTCTTTCCCCCCCCCCCCCAGCTGTGGATCTCTGGAGTTCATCCCGACTTCCCATGGGCCTCTTGGTTGCATCTCTGGTTAATGCTCTCCTCGCCTGTCAGTGCAGACGGACGGCCATCTTTTGACAGCACTGAAGTTGTAACATAATCTTGGCATTTACAGAAGATGGATTGAACAATGCTCTGTAGGATGTTCAAAGCCCTGGCATATTGTGTTAGAATTCGATACTTCTCCACTTCTCCTGCTTTATACGTCTCCACAGCGTTGCCTCTGATTGTGTCCATGGTCTTCAAAACGTTCAGTAATGGCCTCCGCTGACAGGTTGACCCTATTTACTAATGAAGTCGCTGTTGGACTGGATTTATCTGATGGCTACACTGCAAAAACGGAACTAAAAATAAGTAATATTTTCTTAAAATGAGTGTATCTATTCTTGATTTGAGCAGGTAAATAAGATTATCTGCCAATGGAATAAGATTTTTGCACTTAAAATAGGAAGAACTGATCTCCATCGTCTTATTTCAGGTGCAGTTTATCTAATTATCTTATTTTAGGGGTAAAAATACTCACTCCACTGGCAGATAATCTTATTTACCTGCTCAAATCAAGGACAAAAACACAAATTTTAAGAACATTTGACTTATTTTTAGGTCTGTTTTTGGCAGTGTAGAGATCTGAACAGTGTGGCAAGTGCACACCACACTTTTAAGATCTTTAATTGTACCATGTTTAAATTTCCTGCCACTTTGTAATTTTTCTCTACTTTACGTTGGTCTGTTATTTAAAAAAAAAAAAAAAACTTCAAATACACAGAGGTTTCTAGTTGCGACGTCACATTTTGCTGAGCACTGAATCCCAGGTACCGTGTCAGGTCTGGATTTCTTTTAAGGAGAAAAAAGAAAAAACACTTCTGTTAAACAGCAAAATGTCCAGAGATTTAAAGCCTTTTCTGAGCACGGAAGCCCTCAGACCGGACACACATCAGAGATGAACTCCTCCCTAAGCGTGTGCGGTGCGTGACGACAGCCGGGCTATTCCGGGATCGACATCTCGTTAAAACGGATTAACTGTCTATGTTTGATGTCACGGGGTCCACCTGAGAACACATTCACGCTGGCCCACAGGAAGAGAATCAATGAACACATTTTTGGTGCTTATTGCAGTTCGTTTTGAAGAATGCAGACAAGACAATGATGCAACAGGTGATTACAGCAGAGGAAACGAGTGGACAGACATTAAAAGGAGGACGGAGAACAAATGATTGTTGATTTTGTTTTATTAAAACAACACAGAGGACGGATAAAGACAGGACACACAGAGAGAATATGATTGACAAACATGACATTAGACCCATTCACAGATACAATTCAAACAACCATACATGGAAAACACGCGGGTTTGCTTCAGCGCTGACCACGGCGGCGCAGTAACGCTTTTAACGGGTGCGCCGGAAAGCAGAGCCGCTGAGAATCTAGGGCTGAAAATATCTTTTGGCTCAGACAGAAAGGTTTTAGATGCAGAAAACTTCTTCTTTGGTGCAAAACAAGTCTCAGCAGTCAGTCGCAAGCTGCTCTGAATGCACATCAAGAACAAGTGAGACATCCAGGGGCCCCTCCAGGAGCTTTTGTAGCTACAGCACTGTTTTTTTCAGAGTTCACAAATTCATCCGTACACAGCTTCCAAACCCTGAGAGTTCAGACGAGACTGACAGGTGATCAGATGGCAGGAAACATATAAATAACTGGGATTTTATGCTATTCCTCAGCTCAACAACAACAAAAAAAAATGTCTTCTCTGAATGCAGAGCATGCTTCCCTTCGCAACATAGCAATTCAGAGTTTTGTTTTATTGGACAGACAGAAGAGTGATTTTCAGAAAATTTAAAGTGATCGTCAACATGTTAAATTACTTTTTATTCAAAAAGCTCAAATAATGCAAAACCATTTTTTCACACCATTATCAGTCTGAAAAGTTCAGTTTTAACTCCTGTTTCTCTAAGCTCCAATCCTACTAAAAGCTACCAGGTTATCCTGGAAAATCAATCATCTCAGAGACAGCTGACACCTACACAACAACAACAACAACATGTCCCGGTCAGCTTCTCCTGTTTTTATTTTATTATGTGAAAATAATGTTTTCACATAATAAAATAATGTTGAAACAAATTCTATCCTCCAAATAACTGAGCCTATGGCGACGTCACAGGAGGAGACTGTCAAGTCTGTTTGTGTTTTTGTCTCATTGCTTTTGTTCCCTTTCTTATTCACAACGTTTTAATCAAATTCAACTTTATAAAGTGCGTATTTATTAATTTAGCAGATCAGCTTGATTTGTGTGTCTCTTGCAATGTCATTGACCCAAACACACAAAAGGCTAAATTAGCTTTTTTTTTACCTTCTGTGTACATAAAAAAATAACTAAATAAATAAAAAACGGAGAATTTTGTGAAATCCTGTATTTTATTACCCAGCTGTGCTTTTGTCCTCACTATAGATTTATAAAAAAGTCACCACTAAATAGTATCTTTAAAAGTCACGTCTCATGATGGTGCCTAAACTAAGCCCTGTCGTCTGCAGGCAGCAGGTAGTTTAGATTGGTGTTACTTTTGGAAAATGGTGTTTACATGCACTTATATGTACATAGTGGAGGTCAAAAGATAAAAATTCAACTGTGCATTTGTTTAACACTTTGCTCGCATTTGATCAGTTTAAATAATTTGCACAATATTGTGATTACTGACTCTAAAACTATCTACCAGCCTGATTCACTGAAGCTATGCTCTCCTTTTGCACCTCCATTCATGTAATTCACAAAGCTCTTGCAAAGGAGGAATTGCACCTCAAACCCCGCTGCCCAGCAAAAATGTATCTCTCCTGTCTGCCACCATTTTAATAAGGTTATGCATCATTTAATGGACATGGCGCCTACATTTACTGTATGTATATTAAGCATGAAAACGTATCACAATTCACCTTATATATTCCGTATGATTACTCATAAGATAATTATTGCAACACGGGTTCAAAGTAAAAGTCTAGTTCCTATAATAGTACTGTATCTGTTTTAAAACGAAAATATATATATGTTTAAAAAACACACACCAAAACAAGTAAAACATTAACAATAACTAATGGGATTTACAAATTTTTATAAACTAAACACTTAATTCCCTTTCAACTTGTGGGAAATCATTGATTAAAAAATGACATTGTCCCAACTTAAAATGTATTGATGTACAAAACCCACTCAGAGTACTGGTTAAAAGTGCAAATATGTTTTAGTACAGCCAGGAAATCTATCAAACAGGTTCACACAACTCTTTTTCTAACCCTTCAAAAGTCCTTTAACATGGTGGTGCCTGTTTGCAACGTGTACACTCTGTCTTATTCAATCCTAATGCCTAATTTTATCGTTTTTATTGACATTTGCTGTTTCTCAATGAATTACTGAAATAGTTTTATCGCTGAGCGGTACATACCGATCCAACAAGGTAGAGATGTTGCTCAGCGGTACAAGAAGTAAGATGATAAATACATCAGTCAAAGCTGAGCGGATGTTTTTAAGTGAAAAAATGAGATACGTTCTAAAGCTCTAGACTTGTAATGTTTCACTCTTTCAGTCATATTGTTTGCAATAGAGAGTGGGTGGTGAAAGTATGGCAAGTCAATGTGTCATATATTTTCAGTAACGTCTATTTGCCTATACTAGAAATTAAACAAATATCACCAATCAACAAATAAAGCCCTCACTGTTGGTGTCCCTCCAGGTACATGGTTAATGCCAATAATTTATTTATTCAGGAAGAAGATACCCAGCACTGTTCAACCTTATGATAATAACAATTATATAAAGGAACGTTGGTTTCAATCATCTTTTGGTAGATATAACAGCGATACTTAATAGTAAATAAACTTTTTGTTTCACATACGGCTCTTTGGGATGATGTTAAAAACAAGGATTTAAATATCTTTATTAAAGTCAAGTTACAGGCAGATGGACCGTATCTTGCTGTACACGTTATGTACATGTTATAATTTGTTTGTGATTCTCTGTTTTCCAGAGGATTTTTATTTTAAAATGAGAGAAACTAATTTCTTCTCTCCATTTTACCGAACCATGACTTTGGTGATCGGTTTCTCCCTTAACATCAATGTAAGCTAGACCCATTGCAAAGACCAGCACAGTTTGCAACATGCGGTTTGCAAATAGTTACCTGGAGCTTTCAAACATTAGAATCAGAATAAAGACAGACAAATAAACTGCTGCACTGCTGGCTATACAGAAAAAAATAGGTGCGGTTAGAAAAGAGGGTATCATTGATCATGACCTGTTGTAAACAGAACCGGAAATGGCTGCTAATTGTTGTATAATCTATGAATACAAGTAAGAATAAGTGCATCATTTCCAGTTGTGAAAATTGCATATTAAACATGGAAAACTGATGTGGAATATTCCCGGTAATAATGCTTTACATCAAGAGGGTATTAATGAGGACTCAGTTTAATCAAATCTATAAATATGTCCTCATTGTGCAGAAAGGATCGGGCACAGTAAGGACACCCTGCGTCTTTTGTGAGTTCAGAGCATCCTAACCAGTTAACTCTGCAAATAGCTGCAACTGATGAGCAAGTTTGCACCTGAGTATCATTAGTGCTATTTGCTTTGTGATTCTGACTCTGGCATGGAGGAGACAGAAGTAGAGCAGTGGTAGTGAATCAGGGCATATGTGCTCGCTCTATCATGGTCAAACAAATAAAAGTTCATAAATACCTACTAAATATAAAGTGCTGATGATTTGAAAGGCACAGAATTGCTCTGTGGTCCTAGAAATCAAACCACAGAAGTCCCTAATTTCTCTCCAAAATTGTCCATTCTCATCTCCTGTATTTCGACAAACACTCGTTTAAATGCAGACACTCCCTAAACAGACATTCACAGCAGATGCACGCATACACTCAGTCGTTTGCTCCCCAGTCCACCTCTGGCCCGTCGTCCAGCCTGAGGATGAGGTAGGACAGCAGCTGGAACAGGTTCTGCCACAGCAGTATCGCCACATAAAAGTAAATGTCGCTTACGTCCATCTGGCACACGTCTCCAGCGAAGCTCATGTCGCACACGCAGACGAACCTGTTGATCAGGTTTCGACAGTAGCCTCCATTCAGACACGGGTTGGATTCGCACTCATCCACTTCCTGCTCGCACCTGCAGACACAGCAACATAAAAATAATACATTTGTTCTCTTCGTTTAGACCAGGGGTGTCAAACATACGGCCCGCCGAACAATTTTGTCCGGCCCTGTGGCTAAATGCATTATCATTATTAATTTTTTTTTTTTTTTTTTTTTTCCAGTGTCCTGTCTGGCAATAAGAATTGTTGTCTTAATGGCAGAAAGAGCTCATCAGATTTGACTTTCACAAGTGGAGCAGTACTGCTTTTGCCATAGTGTGCTGCTTGATTTATGAAAGTGAATAGTTTTATTATGATTCATGCGGGGAATATCTCAAATGATATGGACATTACAATGGGATAGTAGGAGAGGAAAGGAAGAACAAGAAGAAAAAAACAAAAGGTAGAGAATGATAAAACAATTATTGAAAAAAACATGTACTTCGTTTAATTGAAAATATGCAGTTCCTATATTGTCCACAAGGGGCGTTGTGTTTTAATTAGCAGATTAAGCTTCAGGTGTGGAAAAATTTAAATCATTTCTTAATTTTTATCTGTTTGATGTATTTTGTCAGGTAGGACAGTGTTTTTAAGTTCCAAAAAATGTGAATAAATGTTTTTCAACATTGTATAATCACTGTGATCAGTTCTTATGCATAATGCACAAGTAAATGTTTAATTGAGTAAAAGTATTGTTGAAATTGCACATACTTTTCTTAAAAACGCTGAGGTTATTCATAATATATTGTGTAAAAGTGAAATTAATTTATTATAAAAATCAACACGTGTGGCCCTCTTGAGATCAGATTAAGCTGTATGCGGCCCCTCAACCAAAATGAGTTTAACACCCCTGGTTTAGACGAACAGACATTCAGATGGCAGTCAATTATGAAGAAAACACACAACTTATGTTCTTTTTGATTAAATTTCCCTGTTAGCAGTCAGGATATCCGTCTGATTGGTTCTCTGACACCACCTGATCTTGTTTTTCTTTTGCTGATTTAGAACGCAGGCTGTCCTGTGTGTCGGCCCACTATAAATTACTTAATTCTCATTGTTAGTGTTTGACATGGTAGAGACCTTCTTTTATGTTTGTCCTGGTACATTTTGACAAACACAATTTAAAAAAAAAATGTGATTGGGATACAAGCTGCATATGAGCCAGCTCATTCATTATGTTAGTAACTTTGATTTTTAGAAAACTACATGACATATATTTCAAGCAACTAAAGTGTGGAGGGGTATTCATGTAACTTGTTTATTCCCTGGCTATAAACGCTATGATATGCAGGCTGAAGCCTGTTTTAGGTTTTATCTGTGTTCAACCCATTAAATTTCTTATTGATAATTTACTAACAACTTGTAGCATGGGTGACCGTGGCTCAGTGAAAAGAGCAGCTGTCTTGCAGTCTAAACGTTGTTGATTCCAGCTTCGTCCTGTCACATCAATCTAAGCTTCTTAACCCAAATTGCCCCATCGGTGTGTGAGTATATGCATGCTAGTGTGGGTGAGCGTAAAGGTCAGTATGTCTAAAATAGCACTTTATAATTTAACAGTAAATAAATCTTATCCTCTCATTTTTTAACAAATATGTACTTTGTTCTCTTGTTGCAGATATGCATTTACCTGTAAGGGTCAGGTAATAATCTCTCTATTCAGAACAGGTGAACTAATAAAATTGTATTAACCAGTGTCTTTAAATCAAGTTGCCAAGGTTTACTTTTCATCTAAAATGCAAAATAATGGAAGATGTGTTAGGTTTTCCACTAATTCAGTCAAATTGCTAAAGGTGTCCTGCAGGGCTCCAATTTAGGGTCTGTTTTTTTTTTTGTTAATATTGTTTTGTTAAATTATTCTTTTGTTCCTGCTCTCACAAGCAACAAACCCTAATAGTGGGTCATGGAGACATGGATAAGATTAAATGTTTTTACAGTAAGCTAAAAAAAAAGGCGGTACTTAGTTTTCACAAAGGCACGATGTCTGGTATCTCAGAGAAAATACTGATGTTCATGGATGAGCATCCAACAGTGGAAAACCTCATCATATACACAAGATCTCTCTATGTTGTGAAGCAACCATCGGAAGTCATAAAAGAGAATTTCATCCATTTGCCAAACAAGGTTCAGGGTTTCAATATTAAAGTCTTTTCCAGTGGACCTCAGCATGGAGATGAGACATTTAGCTGCTGATGCTCAACAAATGTCTCACAGATGCACATTCTGCTAAATCAGAACTTTATTGACCAATTCAAACTTTCAGAGAACGCAGACATCTTTTCAAGGCAGATAGATTTTGGTCCTAATAAATCTGGAGAACAGCTCTTTACTGCCAACATTTTCTCATTCTGTGAATCAGACACCAGAAACCTCTCTCGCTTATAGGAGCAACAACTGCATTCTGAATGACAACTGCAGCCAGCTAAGATGAGGATGACCCACAGAGGACCCAAAACAGACATCTTCATCACTACAAAGAGGAAACTCCCAACAGGACAACGTATGGATTACCCTCCACCTTCTTCCCCCTGAACCCCTCCCACCTTTCCACTGACTCAGCGCAGACTAACCCTTGCCCGGATTTCACTGACAACATAAAAAAACCTTGTCAAGATTTCGCATTTTCTCTACATAACCACTGTCACCGTCCAGCCCCTGGCATTAAATCAGCATCTACCAAAAGTCGCCACGCCCCACTCACACCTCCTATAACCATATCTTTCTCCTCCACATATAGATGACAAGACTGTTGGTGTTCAGGACGTTCCAGAAACAAATTTATATTTACAGGGTCCAGGAGATAAGACTACCATTAGTGAGTATTTCCAGGTAAAGCTTGTGCTCTTCCATGGAAGAATGCTGCAAAATCTCTGTGCTAATATAACAGATAAAAGCAGTACGAGTTATCATAACTATGCAGACGACACACTGCTGTACATTACAATGCCACCTGGTGACTGAACCCATTTAATGAATGAGTTAATGCCTAGAATAAACCAATGCGTGGGTGCGCCATAACTTACCTCAGTTGAATAAAAACAAAACAGAAGTAATTGTTTTTGGCTCAAATGCGGAGTGATTGGGCGTTAGCACACAGCTTCATTTATTACAGCTAGAAACCACTAAACAGGCCTGAAATGTTAGTTTGATGATGGAGTCGGACCTGTAGCTTCAGAGAAGCAAAGATAATTACTAAGTCCACTTTCTCTCATCTGAGGAACAACAAAGGACTGATGTCCTAGTGGGATCTTAAACTCATCCATACCTTTTATGTCTAATTGATTACTGCCACAGAGTCCACTCGGGTCGGGCTGATAGGTCGATCAGACAGCTGCAGCTGGTCCAGATCGTTCCAGCTCCCTCACTAAAACCAAGAAACTAGAGCATATTACCCAATTCTGTGGTCCTAACTCTGGATGTCTGCAATCTGCTGTTTTTCAATACGTTTTATTTTATGTTTGCATCTAAAGCTCTTTGAATTTTCTTATTGCTGAAATGAATTATACAGATAAACTTGCCTTAACATTTTGTTAATTTGTCACTAAAGTATTGTTCTTAAATACGTTTACATTATTCTATAAATAGATTTTCTTAATTTTTTTGTTGTTAGGCGGAATTGCAAACTACCTTTCTCTTTATTCTCAAGACTCAGAAAAAGGCCCAATGGAAAAGAAAATATATAAAACAAACTGGAACAAATATACTCTCCCCACATACATTTAGCACTGTGTTATATCTCAGAAGTGGATCTTTATTGGTACTTTTTATTGGCTATTCTTTCCTAAGTTGTTGTCCAGGGTGAACCTGGAGTAGAGCCACCATAGAGAGGGTGCGTTTGAGCACGTTATGGGTACGTCCCGTCGAGAGAAGAGCCCAGACCCAGCAGGAGGAGCAATACTTCTGCTTCTGCATAAGGCATTATCTGGTTTAGTGTGCTGGACCTGTTACCTCAGTCACATGGAAGGACCAGTTTCATCCTACCTGTGACCTAAGAATCCTGGAGGACAGTCGCAGGAGAGCTCCCGGTCAGTGCAGTTCCCTCCGTTGAAGCAGGTGTAGTTTCTGGTCTCGTCGCCACACACAGAAACAGGCAGCTTGGGCTTTCTAACAGAGAACAACCAGCAGGCAAACGTGTGTTGTTGGTGTTTTATTTACAGGGTTCCAGCAAAATTAACATCTTAAAACTTCCACAATTGTTTTCCTTGAGTTTTCCAGTAATATTTAAAAAAACAAAAGTCTGGAGATTTATCTTGAAGAGGTTTGGACAGTAATCAGATCAGTAATTAAAGTAAACAAAGATAAATAGACAGGCTTAGATCAGCTCAATAACAAAATCTATAATCTTAGGGCTTTTCACATTAGAAAGGAGTCTTTAAAGCAAAGTAGTGTTTAAAACTAGCAGTTTCAGTGCCTTATTTTCAGCCTCCTAACCCCCTTGAATTACATTCAATTTAAGAACAGCTGATCTAGTTTAGGAGTCAAGAACTCAAAAACCAAGTACTGACACCTAAAATGTCAACGCTCTGACTTTGTACATCAGAGATAAGTCTGTCTTTTGAATATAAGTCAATAACAAACACATTTAATCTTTTAAGAAAAGGAATTAGCAATAATAAGTAGAAACGTCAAACATTTTTTACCGAACTGTTTCATCTTTTTATGCAATACTTAAATGGAAAAGCAATAGATAAATGCAAATTTCAGACTTTTCAGGACTTTGGAATATTCCGGTTTTAGATCTTGAGTCGCATTATTACGGCTGACTGGTTTAGCCGCGCGCCGTTTCCACAAAAAGAAAATAAATGCAGCATAATAAGATTATTGACCAGCATATTGTCACATCCAAAGTGCAGGAATCAACAAGCAAACAATCTCTCAACAACCTTCTGTTTGCAACGTGAAAGTCACTCCACAGTGAATATAAAAATAGGCACTTATCTCTGAAAAAGGTACATTTTTGTTTGGGGAGTCTTCTGTTTGGATGGTTGGGAACATTTTGAACAACAGCTGTCACTCATTTGAAAGAGCGGCTGGCTCATTTTGACAACAAACATAGTCAGAGGGAGTGTTAATATTTGCTTTTCTTGGCATTTTGTTGCACACAGCTGAACAAAAGAACAGGATGTGCTGTGCATGACATGTGAGAGACAAATATCTAACAGGAAACAAACACCTGGGAACGCTGGAGAAATAAATAAATAAAAATAAAACTCACACTTTTCTGACAACGATGTACCAAGGAGGTTCTTCCACGCGTTCACTGCAGAGCAACAGAAAGAGGGGGGGGGGGGATTTGAAAGGAGGAAGAAAGAAGCACAAACAAGTGAGACAAACAAAAGGAAAGTCATTTTGATGAAAACTATACAGCGAAGATGTTCCCAGTAAAGGGAGATTGCTTCACTTGCTGCTTTCTTAGCGAGACACTTGCAACGATTTCATCCGTGCAAAAGAGGCAAAAAAGGCAGGAGGCTGTGTGTTTACGGGATAAATGTTTGGAGGCGTTCCCCCGCTGGTTCTCAGAGGCAAACTGTAGATGACAGGGAGAGAGAAACTGGCGCCCAACCAGAGAGACTGAGGCCTTTTCTGGCTGACACTAGAATAGAAACGCAGCTTCTGAGACGCTCACTGCAACCGCGGTTGAAGTGCTGAACAGAGGCAGAGACGTGGAGACATTTACAGTGAAGGATTTTGTTTTTGTGTTGTGCTGCGGTCCCTTGGCTGCGCGATTTTGGAGCATTTATTTGTGTATTTTGTGTTTACTAAGTAAGGTTTTAGTTCTGTTTTTTTTTTTTTTTTTTTGAAGACATCTTTGGCACATTGAACATATTTTTAAAAGGGAGAATGTTTTTCGTCTGATTATCCTCGTTTTTCACAGACTTTATACACACAAGGAAAATGGTGTTGAAACCAGATATTTACATACCCTGCATAAAAAGAGGCATGATCTTTATTTCTTATCGTCTGTAAATAAATGCAACAAAACTTTTAGGTCAGCTGGGATTAATACACAAAATATGTATGAATGTTATAAATGTCAAACAATAGGCAAGAGAGGTTTTTTTGAGTATTTTATTACTTCAATCGAAGTCAGAAGTTTGAGTACGTTAAGATTGTGGTGCCTTTTAACGTTATGGGAAAGCCCAAATGATAATTTCGTGCTTTATTTGCAGTCTGCGTTAAACTGAGACACAAAAGTAGATGAGTTTTAAGGCAAAAACTCAAACACACTACTTTCCTTGTGACATCATGAAGAAGAAAAAAAATCAAGAGAAATGCCGCGATCTTTTAAGACAGATTTTTGTCAAAATCAACCCCAGAACAATAACAACATTTCTTGTGAAGATGCTGCTGAAGTTAGGAGAGTCAATATTCAGAGTGAAACAAGTCCTGCAGCAACATGGACAAAAACGCCACTCAGCAATGAAGAAGCAACTCGAAACGTAACAAAACCCCAGGTTGCAGTTTGCAAACGTGCTCAGAGACAAAAAAAACAACAATTTTGAGATATGCCGTTTGGTCAAAGGGAGCTAAAAGAAATTTGTCCATACTGACTGTTGTTACACGGTGAAGAGAAAGAGGGCAGCTCGTAAGCCTGAGGATGATACTGTGAAACACTGGTTGGCTGCATGAAGTTGTGCATGATTTGATTCAGCAGCGATTGGTCCACGTCAGCATATAGATGGAATCATGAGAAATACGTTATGTGGAAATACTGCAGCAATATCTCGAGACATCCGTGGCCATAGAACCTGAGAATGCTCCCACAGCACAGCGTTTTCACATCTATAGCTTTTTTATTTTGGTCTGAAACGGTCGATGAGGTTAACTTTTTAACTATTGTTAGTTGTTAACTTTTTATTTTCTGATGGTTCAGTTTCTTTTCACACAGAGAAAACTCAGAGCGAAGCAAAGACACTCGAGAACGTTCAGTTTACTGGGTCAGACGTGCCTGGGGGAAGGAGAGCCAGATGTAAACGCAGGAAGCAGAATGTATTCCCCCTTTATTAGCACGCTTCTGGGAATTAGCTCAGTCAAAATTCTCATGCCAAAACATATTTCCAAAGCGACGTTCCTAAATGTTACATAGGGTTCCGAGCGGCCTTTGTTTTTCTCTACTGCATCCTAAAATGCAACAAATATCTAAATACAGGAAGTGCATCGCATACCCGTTTGCTGTGTCAGATCGAGGTGGAATGAGGCGCACTCCTTAAACGAGCTGATCTACATTTCATTGACCGCGTCCTCCAAACAGTCTTGGTACGGTTGCTGCGTTCACATCCAAACAAATGAACCGCACAGAGAGGTGACCAGAACCAGAGTTTGTTTTAAACATAATAAACACCTCATGTGTGACGGTACCCTTAGCTACAAATTGGTTTAATGACAACATTTCATGTTTTTTTAGGCTACGTTCACACTGCAGGTCTTAATGCTCAAATCCGATTTTTTTTGCGAAATCGGATTTTTTTGCCTGGTCGTTCACATTTCCAAATATATGTGACTTGTATGTGATCTCCTGTGTGAACTGAATTCATACAACTTAAGTGTCCCGCATGCGTAGTTTGAGGATGCGATGACGTCACACGTAGCAAGCGTCCTCAGTGTTTGTGGAAATAAACATGGATTATAATGCTGCCGCGTATTTTGCGATCTTTAATTTCTTTTCTAACCGGAGCTTTCTCTCCATTGACTGCTCTCCTCATTGTTGTCCGCTATGGGTGTCGTCTTTCTTTCCTCTTCTGCATAGCAGGACGCAGAATTGTGACGTTTGTTGAGTATCTGTTACGTACAGGTCGGATAAATGCGACCCAGCCGTACAGACACAGGTCACATTTGAAAAAATCCGATCTGTGTTGTTCAGACTGCCATAAAAAGATCAGATCCGGGTCGCATATGGGAAAACAAATCGGAATTGGGTCACTTCAGGCTGCAGTGTGAACGTAGCCTTAGAGCAGCAATCACAAAGTGATTGGTCTTAGTCGCATGGCCAGTTTGTGGGCGGAGCTGAAATCTACTGTGTGTGAGCAAGTTGGCCTGTAAACCTGACCCAGTTAAGTCGGTTCTGTCAGGAGATATGGGCCAAAAAACTACCGTAGAAGTATTTCATCCAGTTCATCCAGTTTAAAAGGCATCTGAATAATAAAAAGTGTTAAAATTTTTTAAAACATTTGTTTTTTAAAAGATTTCTCTCTGATTTCTCTTGCCTTTTAAGCATGTGGAAACAAAACGGACCTAAAACAGGAAGTATTTAGTCGGACAGTGGCGGTGTAGTTAATCATGAGTTCTGCCTTAGCTGCAGAACACCTGCACCTACCTGCAAAAAGGTCCGGTGAAGTTCTCGGCACAAAAGCAGGCGTACTTTTCCGGCCCGTGCAGACAGGTGGCTCCGTTGGCACACAGGTGGTTCTCACACACATCCAGCTCTTCCTCACAGTCCGCCCCGGTGTAGCCGAACTCGCAGGTGCACCGATAGGCGAGCCCGTCGACGGTGCAGTTGCCGTGCACACAGGGGCCCGAAGCGCAGGTGTCTATCAGGACGTCGCAGCGTCTGCCGGCCCAGCCCTCGGCGCAGGTGCAGTTGTAGGCGTTGAAAAGGTCCTGGCACTGGCCGTCGTTGAGGCAGGGGCTGGGCTCACACACCGGCGCCCCTCTGCAGCCGGGCAGGGCAGGCTTCGGTGACGCTTGAACGAACTGCTCCTCCTGCAGCCGCGGGAGGTTCACCTCCGCAGGTCTGAAGTAAGGCAGAGCAATGCCGCCCAGCTCCACCGTGCCCAGACAACCAGCCAGGGACCAGCCGGCGAAAGGAGCCAGGCCACCCAGGTAGATGTCCACCCCTTCCCTGAGGAAGTTCAGGTTGCTGCCCTGGCCTCTGGAGATGCTGGCTTCCTCGATTTCGTCATCAAGCACCAAAGTCCAACGAGAGGACTGAGCCCACGGTGCCGTCATTAGCAGATGGGCCGTGTGCCACTCGCCGTCAGTGATCCTCTTCCTGCTGCTGAGGCTCACCGTCGACACGCCTTCCTCTCTCTTCTCATCTTTGTCCTCCTCCTCCACGCCGCGGAGGCCTCTGGAGGAGCTCTGAAGCTCCATGAAGAGGACTCCGTCCTGAACAGAAACCGTGACGAAGGAGGAGCCTTTCTCCGCATGCAGGATGGCGGCGTTCAGCTTCCGCGTGCGGAGGGTTAGCGACAGGCTGGTGATGTTCCGGGAAATGTGGCCGTTTCCCCGAAAGGCCATCACTGTGCTGTCGTTGAGGAAAGTTGCATTGGAGTAACCTGGAGGAAAAAAAGGGAAATGCTGCAGGAGATACTCACAACCCTGTTAAAATGCCAGGTTTTGTGACTTTAAACAAACTAGGCCATGATAAAAAAAAAACGTTCTCCACATAAATGCTACAGCTATGATGCTAAGTCAAATAAAATCTATGTTTAAATCTATTTGAATTAAATGAATAAATATTCAGGTTGTATAAGTGTTGCCACCTTCAGGTGTAAAAGTGCGGAAAGCCGGAGTTCTTTTAAATCAAGATTAAAAACACATTTGATTAAAATTTCCTTTGACTGTTCTAGTTAAACTGTTCTACTGTTTTTAATGTTCTTTTTTGTTTCTACATTCTATCCCTACTTGCTTTTATTCTGATTTATTTTCCTATATTTTAATCATGTAAAGCACTTTGCATTGTCTCTGTACAGAATTGTGCTATATACATAAATTTGCCTTGCCTTGCCTTAAAACTTTACCTTTAGACTCAATTTCAACACGTGCGCCGTCACGTCACAACGTCCAAAAACTTAACATCTTTCTTTATCATGACCTTTATAGCAGACGTCTCAATATGTTGGAGCACCATCTCTAAGTTACCCCGCAGCATCACACTGCCACCATCATTTTCACAAAAATGTTTTCGGCCTGTTCTTGGGCCCACAGATGGTAAAACAAACGCTAAAAGTCACTGTATGGTTTTAAAATTTCTAATCAGATCTGAGTTTTACAGCCCGTCTTTAATTTGCTTACTTTACTGTGTTTGAATTATTTAAACATCCCTAAATGAAGGCGCTGTAACCTTATAAATAACTCAGTTGTGCAGTTTTCCTGCACCAATATAAAAAATAATAAAGATGGTGCATATCAATGGAAATCGGGTTACTTAAAAGACAGAGAGGCACTAATCCCTCTGAGAAAAAGGATAAAGTAGCTTTGGATCAATCCTGCTTTACGGATTGGATACGGAACACCGCGAGGAAAGATTGAGGCCAGCGTCTAAATTAAAACTGTTCTGACAATCAGTAAAATAGAAGCAAGTTAAGGATGTAACCAGTAAATCCTAGAACAAGGTCATCAATTAGATAACATACCGTAGATTTACCTTCTATTGGAGGTAAACAACTTTCGCTTTCAGGCAACACAAGCTTATTTTTTTTTTAGGCATGGCAAAGAAAACCTGCCCTTTACTTCAACGTTCACCGTAAGCCATGTCAGCTCTGCAGGTGTGTTGCAGTCACTTACACTCGTATCCCTGCGGCAGCATCTTGCACTCTGCAGCGGCGGGGCACGGCGCCAGCTCGCACCACTTCACCTCCTCACAGCGCCGCCCTGCTGTGCTGCTGGGGCAGGTGCAGGTGAAGTCGTCCCACTCCGAGAAGCAAATGCCCCCGTTTAGGCAGGGATTCCTCTGTGAACGGCAAACACACGTTAGTATGTTGACTCAAGGGTTCTCTATATATTTCTTTCATTATTATTAATTTAATTTAATAATTTGTTTTCAAATACTGTGGATTGCAGAAACTCTTTATGCCCCAGCAGTAAAGTAAGGAACGTAAGGGGGAAACGGCTTGCCTCATTCATTTCTATGGGACTGAATTGTTTCAAAAAGCATTAGTAGTAAAAAAGAGTATATATTTTTGATATTTGTATGAGCACTAAAGTTGTAGATCTAACAAGGTGCCAAAAACATGCATACACTATAAACAAACTTTATTGTTTTACTGTGTGACAATAAATCAGACTAGACTTTATTCAGTAGGACCTAAACGGCAGAGTAACAAGAGCAAGACTTTTTAAGATTCCCTTCAAATTTAGAGGTTTTACAAACATTTCATTAATATGTGACAGAACTGCTGTTTAAACTCGGTCAGGAATTGTCGTTTTTGTCCTTTTATTGATTCTGCAGCAGAATTAGAGTCATTGTTCATTTAGAAGACCCATTTTTTCCTTTTGCTTTAACTTACTGGCAGATGTCTTCAATATTTCTAAATTATGCTGTTTCCTCTCACATCTATTTTTTGAAAAGCGCCCGTCCCTCCTGCAGCAAAAAGCCCACAGCATAATGCAGCCACCTCCGTACTTCACAGTTGGGACAGCATTCTCAGGCCGCCCTCTTTCTCCTCCACATCTAACACTTAAGGACCAACACATTTTAGTTACACCAGACTAAAGGACAAAGGCGTTTGTCCCTGAGTGCATTTGTGTAAACTGGGGTTTTGTTGCTGTGCTTTTGAGTTTTCCAGGACACAATGAAACGGTGAGTTAAGGTGCTGCTGTAGAGTAAACCCACAAGTGTTTCTACAATTAACTCAGACGTCGTAAATTAATCAGGATCTTACAAATCCTTAAGATCATCATATCAGCTTTCCCAAATTATTTAAAGTGATCTTTGTGTATGTAAACTTCTGAATTTAAATAAATAAATAAATAAAATATAATCTCAAAAAAGTATCTCTTTATGTCCTTGAAGAAGTAATTTATGTAATCCTAACTGATTTAAACAGGAAAAGCTTAGTCTGATCTAATTCCCTCGCTGTGCTTTATAGAGAGATGCTATAGCAACTCTTATGCATGTTTTTGGCACCTTGTTAGATCTACAACTTTAGTGCTCATACAAATATCAAAAATATATACTCTTCTTTACTACTAATGCTTTTTGAAACAATTCAGTCCCATAGAAATGAATGAGACAAGCCGTTTCCCCCTTGCGTTCCTTACTTTACTGCTGGAGCATAAAGAGTTTCTGCAATCCACAGTTTTTGAAAATAAATTATTCCCCCTTCTTTAACTTTAATCATAATAAAAGCAACAACCCATAAATGTTATTAACTTTCAAATAACAACATCTGAAGAATGTGAGCCTTGTGCCTCTTCATTGAGGTGGATGGGATTTACGGTCATTAGCCGACCGCATCATTTTAGGTCACAGCAGCGATCAAGCTACTCTTAAAATAGCTTGCAGTGTTGCTGATTTTAACTAACATTCTTCGCCAGTAGATCTTCTTAACTTTTTCTAGTTGGATTGTGTCTCGAATGCAGATCTGCTGATGCTTTTAGCTCTAAAAGTACTTTTAACAGATCAGGTTCAGATCAGTCGGCCAATTTCAGCTTTTTCAGCAGTTTTATGCTTCAGTTTCAGCTTCTGCCAATTCATAGTGCATCTACTGTATTTCATCAACATTGCTTTAAACATATTTTCTCCTCTATATTTTGGTGTGCTTTATATTTTTGCTGCATATATGGATCTTTTTAGGTGTTACGTAGGATGTAAACTTAAGCATGTATTGATGTAGAACAGCTGTGCTCTGTGTGAACATCCGAGAAAGGTTTGAAAAAGACAGAAAGGCACTATAATCTGAAAGGAACAGATATCTTTAAAAAGAAAATTCAGGTTTAAAACCAAAATCATGGAAAGGACCGTCACAGTAAAAGGAATTCATTTGTCAAATGGACTTCATAAAGAAAGATGATGGCATTCAAAAAACACATAAACACCACAATGTTAGGGACGTCTGAATGTTAGAGTTCATGAAAATAATTGGAAAATATTATGATGGTATTACATTTTGAATATTTTAAAGTACTGTAAAATTGAATCACAGCAAATGTGAAAAAGATGGATGTAAAAGTATTAAGTAACAATGGATGCAGAGTTGCTGTAAAATTAATTACGAGGCAGATATCAGCGTTCCCCTTCTCTCTGCTCCTTTTCATTAAAGATGCATTGATTGGTTGAAGATCATTTTAAAGTTATTTTTGAATGAAACAAACTGAAACCGTTTGCTTACGCTGCAGGCGTTGTCTCCAGAGCACCCAGCTGTCACGTTTTCCATCAGCTCAGGAAGATACGACCCCACCGAAGTGTCCGGCCCGAAGAACTGCAGCCTCCTGTCGTTGATCCTCAAATCCTGGATGCAGCCTTTGAAGAATCCACCAAACTCAGATGTGGCTCTCTTCTCCGGCAGACCGCCGACGAAAACCCAGTCGCCTGCTCGGACGTCGACGGCCCTTACTTCGACGTCCCCTTGCTTCTGACCCGCTACATACAGCGACATCTGACCATCCAGCACCTCGACATGCACAAAGTGGACTTCTCCATCGTGAATCGCTCTCTGCGCCTTCAGGACCTCAGAGTTCTGGAGACGAAGCGTGACCCTGCCAGCCTCAAGCCACAGGCGCAGGTACAGGCTGCTGCTGTTGCTGCTGGCGAGCACCAGCAGGAGTCCGTTCTGCCTCCGTGTGCGCAGGAACAGCGAGATGGAGATGTTCTGACCCAGGTCATCGGTGACGCTGAAGGCCGCGAAGCTGTGCGAGTCCTCGTTGCCGAAGCGAGCTGGAACGTGCTCTGTAAAACGGATAAAGTCAGATTCTGGTCTGGAAGACATCATCATTATTGTTTCATTTTGAGATTGTGTGTTTTTATATGAGGGCACAGACACACAACATGACTATTGTCAAAGACACATAATGCATTATTTCTATGTCTCCAAAAAAAAAAGCATAATTTATTTAAGTTGTAAACAAAGATGTCTTTCCATGTGTGCTGAGCAAAGATTGGGTGCGTTGGGATTTCATGTGGTTGACTGCTACCATGTACACAGTTCACACACTGCAAAAACGGATCTAAAAATAAGAAAAATGTTCTTAAAATTAGTGTTTTTGTCCTAAATTTGAGCAGGTGAATAAGATTATCTGCCAATGGAATGAGTATTTTCACCCCTAAAATAAGATATTTATATATACTGCACTTGAAATAAGATGATGGAGATGAATTGTTCTTATTTCAAGTGTAAAAATCTTATTCCATTGGCAGATCATTTACCTGCTCAAATCAAGGACAGATACACTTATTTCAAGACAATATTACTTATTTTTAGTTCCGTTTTTGCAGTGCAGTTCAACGCCCCTGAGACAAAACCTCACCTACGTCTCTACCATCTGTGCACATCGAGACAGGGAATTTTTTTCCACGCTTTTCTTTACGAAATAGCTCAAGCTCAATCTGATTGGATGACGAGGTTAACCCAAACAGCTGGTTTGGAGTCTTGCCACAGATTCTCAGTTGGACTTTGGGCCATGCTAACACATGAACTGACTTTGATCTGAACCATTTAATTGCAGCTCTGACTATATGTTTAGTCGCTGGGTAAACAGTTCCTCCTACGTGAGCCACAAATCTCTGCAGCTCCTCCAGAGTTACCACGATCCTCTTGCCTGCTTCATTGATTGATGCGCTCCTTGGACGGCCGTGTCTTGGCAGGTCTGAAGTTTGTACTCTTTCAATTTCTGGATGATGTACTGAAAAGTGCTGCATTTACGTCGATATTAAAGGATGCAGACACATCTGAAGGCAATTGGTTGATTTGGATTTTATTTGGCAGCATCGGATTAAAGGGGGCACTACACTCCTTTCCCTTCCAGTTAGCAATCAAGCAATACCTTGGTGCTGGTTCCAGTCTCAGTGATTTACACGGTAGGTTGTGGTTGGGACAACAACAAAAGAAAAAAAAAAGGTTTAAAGAGTTCGCTCAGCATGCTGTCTTTTAAAAAAGATTCACGCTAGATTAGAGTTTCTGCACAGATAGACGTTTAAGGAGTAAATGCTGAGCTCGGGTCTCAAACAGAGGAAGGTTTAGTGCGGCACAAGCCCTCATGAAGCGCATTCAGTGTCAGCTGTCAGCACTTTCCGCTGTGGGTCGGTCATCTAATTAGATAGTGAAACCACTGAGGAAAAAAAAAACAGGCTTAGGCAGAGAGAGCGGGTCATGTAATACCTTACGTAAGCTTCAAAGTGTTTCTGTGTGGATGCTCCTAGTTTGTAGACATGTGCAAATCTGTTTACATCGGCAAACAAAGGATTTAGACTCATACAGGGGAGACAATAAAGGAATTTTTCATTCTACAGAGAAATGAATGAATAATCTGAAACCTACATATAAGATCTATGTAATTCTCTTTCTGCTGTGTTCAGCTTGTGAAACTGTTAAAAACTGCGAGACGTTTCCTTGCAGGATCTGATTATTTCCTAAATAGAAACCTTTGTATCCTTAATCCGGTACGTCGGATAAGAGGATCTGTGCCTCGGCCTCTTTGTTCTGGCTTTTGATTGGACTCGTCTGGCAAATTCTGTTACACAAAAGCAGCTAAGGGTGTTATTTAACTACCTATTTATGAACTTTGGTGCATTTGCTGTAACTTTTTCCGCCTCCATTCCTGAATAATCAGAACTGGAGGCTCATTTCAGCTTCAACATTTGACTGAAAAAAGTAGAAGAATGAAAAGGTAGAATTACGCAAAGCAAAAAAAAGAGCAATTTGCCGTTTTCCAGTTACAAACGTACCCTCCTCGCAGTCGTGCCCCTCGTAAGGCCTTGCACACTGGCACTGGTAGCTCTGCCACAGGTTTACACACCGGCCCCCGTTCTGGCACGGCTCGCCCCGGCAGCGGTCCCTGTGGCTGCAGCCGGGGGCCACGTTCACGGCGGAGTCGCTCAGCCATTCCCCGGGAACAACAAGCTGCCAGTCTACAAACACGTCGCGCATGCAGCCGATGAACGCAGGCGACGCCGGGAGTCTGCTGGACCCGCTCGGATGGTCGAGGGTCCCCCCGATAAAAGTGTTCTGAGGGGAGGTGCCCAGCCCCATCAGGGTGCTCTGGACCGGGGCCACTGCGTAGCATGGCCGGCTCCCACAGCCCCCAGCCTCACCCAGCAGTCGAAGGCTTAAATCCTCGTTTGAGAGCACAGCCTCCACCGTGTGCCACTCTCCGTCGGTGACGTTGCGTGGAAGCAGCAGGACCCGACTCTCTGCTTCAGATTCCTCCCTCCTCAGCGTCAGGCCCAGCTGGCCCCCCGCCAGCTCAAGCTGCAGCAGAAGCCCCCGGATGGTCCTCTGGAACAGCAACGCCGACGGCAGGACTGTCTTGAAGCTCAGCGTGATGTTGCAGGTCAGATCTGCGTTCAGCAGCGGGTTGTGGAGCAACAGGTAGCCTCGGCGCTCGAAGGAAAAGGTGGTCGGGGTGTTGCAGAGTGGTCCCGTGTGCCCGGGGCCGCAGGAACAGGTGTAACCATGAGTCCCGTCCAGCAGGAACGGAGAGCAGGAGCCCTGGTTGAGGCATTCGTGTCCTTCACAGCCGACTAGCTTCACGTCGCAGGTCGCTCCTCCGTAGAGGACGCCGTCCTGGCTCTGTGTGGGGCAGCGGCAGGCGAAGCCCCCGGCGAGGCTCTCACACCCACCCCCATTCTGGCAGGGACTGGAGTCACAGTGGTTTATCACCTGTTGGCAGCGGGAACCTGCCCACAGGAGAACACCATTTAAACACAGAACTGTCACTAAAACATCCATTTAATCTTCTCTGATGTAACTTTAAGTTCAGACATAGAATTTGCTGATATTCCTGGTCACCTCATATTTTTTATGCTGGTTTCTGTGCCTGTAATGAAGTAGAAACACGTTCATCTGGTCAAATTATCATCCATAAAAATCGTTTAGCTGACGTGGACAAAATTGTGGGTACCCCTCGGTTAATGAAAGAAAACCTGCAATGGTCACAGAAATACAAATCTGACAAAAGCAATGTTTTCCTGGGTGTTTTTAGGACACTGTCCTGTTGTAAGACCCATGACCTGCGACTGACTCTAAGCTTTCTGACACTAGGAAGCACATTTCTAGATGCTAGATGGAGCAAAGCAGCCCCACAGATAACAGAGCCGCCTCCATGTTTCACAGTAAGCACGGTGATCTGCCTTGGCAAAAAAGTTACAGTTTTGTCTCATCTGTCCACACTTCAAAAATGGAACTAAAAATAAGTAAGATTTTCTTAAAATAAGTGTATCTGTCCTTGATTTAAGCGGGTAAATTAGTTTATCTGCCAATGGAATAAGATTTTTTGCAGGAATAATCCATCTCCATCATCTTATTTCAAGTGCAGGATGTCTAAATATCTTATTTTAGGGGTCAAAATACTCATTCCATTGGCAGATAATCTTATTTACCTGCTCAAATCTAGGACAAAAACACAAATCTTAAGAACATTATACTTATTTTTAAGTTCGTTTTTTGCAGTGCAGGGGACATTCTGCTTTGTGGCTCGTCAACATGTAGTTTGGTAAATTCCAGTCTGGCTCTTTTTAGGATTTGTTTTTTTTTAACAATGGTGTTGGCTACAGTCCCATGAATCTTAAATTTCTTAATATTATAAACGTTAATCACAGGAACATCAGGCTGCTTGGAGATGGTCTTATAGTCGTTACCTTAAACATGCTTGTCTATCACTTTCTTTCTGATCTCCTGAGACAAGTCTTTCCTTCCTCTGGTCCATATTGAGCGTGGCACACACCATGTCAGCAAACAGCACAGTGACTACCTGTAGCACCATATCTAGCCCCACTAACTGATTACAGGATCATAGACGCCTATGGTGCTAACTACACTGCAAAAATAGAGCTAAAAATAAGAAAAATATTTATTGAAATTAGAGTATTTTTCTTTGATTTGAGCAGGTAAATAAGATGATTTGCCAATGGAATAAGATTTTTACACTTAAAACAGGGACCATTCATCTCCATCATCTTATTTCAAGTGCAGTATATCTAATTATCTTATTTTAGGGATAAAGATACTCATTCCATTGGCAAATAACCTTATTTACCTGCTCAAATCCAGGGGAAATACATTAATTTCAAGAAAATTTGACTTATTTTTAGTTCTCTTATTGCAGTGTAGTGGACACACCTTGATTTACACTTTTCTAGGGTTATCATAATTTTTGTCCAGGCCTTTTTCATGAGTTTATTTTTTTTAAATCATTCTGTTAAAGCATGGTTGAAAAGAAACGTCTGACTTTCATCTGTTCATTTTCATAGAATTTTTATTTACTATTACTTTTGTCAGATTCAGCTTATTTCTTTTTTTTTTCCATTAAAACGAGTGTGTATATCCTCTTAACCAGGCATTTAGACAGAGCTGATACGAATCACTAGTTGAATTCAGTGTTAAATTAATAAAAACAAATCAAATAAGGAAATAAAAATGATCAAGAAAAAAAAAAACATTTTAAATCTGAATCTGACCGTTAAGCATTAAATTAACTGTTTTAATTAACCAGAGATTAATGATGAGAGAAAAAAAAACATCAGGTGACCGACTGTTATGCAATGGCATTACTCGCATAAATAAAAACACTTAATTACCTGTCCCAAGCAATAAAATCCACAAAATCCATGGTGCAGGCGCCAACATCATGCCAAGACGTTTCCCCACAGAACTGACCCAAACCCGTATGACTTCATATTAGTTTGCGTTTGTGTCCCGGCGGAGCTGTGCTGCCCGTGTAGCCGTGCGCTCTGAAGCATGTGGCGCTGAACATGTTCAGTCAGGAGACCAGCAAAGCCAGATCCCCGGGGGGGATTAGGCTAATGCTATTTGGCCACCTTACTGAGTCAGAGCCGCCGCGACCGGCGGAGAGTCACTTTTTAGAACACAATTATCAGCGGGCAGCCGCTCACGGTCCGACCAACGCTGGTGCGCAGGCAGGAATAATGTGAGGATTTCACAGCTGAGATGTTCAGTTTTACTGCGTATGAGTTCATGTAAAAACTTAGAGGATTACATGTTACAATCTAAAATATGCATTTCTCAGCATCATTACTGACTCCCCTCCACCATGTTTGGCTTAATGTACCTAGATAGTTGTTCAGTGGAAAGTATTCACACCCCTGGATCTTTATAAGATTTGTTGCCTTTGAGCTGTGCACTTGATGTGACGGACCATCACTAAATAGATCATAAATAAAAAAAATGTTTTTTAAAATCTTTAACATATAAAAATCTGTAGGGCATCTGGATTTTTATCACGCCCTCTTTACACCAAGACCTCTAAAAAAATCCTGTGCAATTAGCCGCCTTCAAAACTCCTCCAATTAGAGTTGAGCTGCATTTAGCTACCATACTAGCACATTTTTGCCCATTCTTTGTTATAAAATAGCCCGAACTCAGTCAGATTGGATCCTGTTTTTTAATAAATGTTCAATTCTTGCAACAGATTCTCATTTGTATTAAGTTCTGGACCAGTATCTTCAAACACATGAATATTAATCTAACCCAATTCACTGTAGGCCTCAGATACACTGCAAAAATGAAACTAAAAATAAGTCAAATGTTCTTAAAATGTGTGTATTTTTCCTTGATTTGAGCAGGTCAATAAGATCATGTGCCAATAGAATAAGATTTTTGCAGTTAAAATAGGAACAATTCATCTTCATCATCTTATTTCAAGTGCAGGATGTCTAATTATCTTATTTTAGGGGTCAAAATACTCATTCCATTGGCAGATAATCTTATTTACCTGCTCAAATCTAGGACAAAAAACACAAATTTTAAGAACGTTTTACTTATTTTTAGATACGTTTTTGCAGTGTAGGCTGTAGATCCGTCTCCAACCAGCATGATGCTTCCACCACCACCTTTTATCAGGGTTAAGGTGCGTTTATGGCAATGTGCCGTATCAGTTCTCTGCCACCTTTTTGGCACATAAGCCAATAAAGTTCAGTTTTGGTCACCGCTGAGTAGAACACATGAAGCCAAACATTGGCAGTGTCCCTCGGACATGACAAACTACACATGGAACTGTTATAGCTTCATCTCCCTGATGGCGTTCTTCTTGCCACTCCTCCATAAAGACCACGTTTGTTGGGGATGTTGCTGATAATCAGGCAGCTGATTATCAACATCAGCTGCCTGCGAGCTAAAGACTAAAAACCTGGTTTCAATGTGAAGCATTCATTCCTCACATTAGAAACGACCCACCTGTTGTTCCTGGAGGACAGACGCAGGTGTAGCCTGCAACAAATCTGTGGTCGTAGGGTTCAGGCAGCAGAGACTTGATGTCATAAAAATCCAGCCATGCCCTCTCGATGCAGCGGCCGCCATGCATGCACGGACTGCTGCTGCACTGGTTGAGGTCTATCTCACAGTTACGCCCCTCAAACCCTGAAATGAGGCGATTAGGGACATGATGAGATCAAGATAAAAAAAGAAAAACACAAAATAGATGTTTTACTCACCCGGCCAGCATTCACAGGTGTAGTTACCCTGGTTGTCCTTGCAGATGGCGCTGTTGAAGCAGGGTTCAGAGTCGCATGGTGCCAGCGGTGCCTCACAGTGTGGGCCGGTGAACTTGGTGTGTGAGCAGTCACAGCTGTATCTGAGGCAATCACACATGTTTTTTTTTCGGCGTCACGTTAACAAACACGTTTTCTCAACAGTTCCTTCTGCTGCATTTCACCACTTACTCGTTCACCCCGTCCACACACAGGGCCCCGTTTTGGCACGGCTCCTCCTGGCAGTCGTCGGTGTTGATTTCGCATCGGTCTCCTTGGAAACCAGCGTGGCAGACGCAGCGAAAGCCTCCGGCGTGGTCGACACAAGTGCCGTGGTGGAGACAAGGCTGTGGCTGACACTGATCGGTCTGGATCTCACAAGTGGTCCCTGTGAACATCATCAAAGCCACACAGATGTCAGGGGCCAGGTGAGCCCAGCTGCACGGGGCTGAGGGCAGAGGGGGAGACGGGAGCGAAGCTTTCAGGCCGGCTGAACGTTGTCGTGGGGCTTCTCTTTCATGTGGCAGCAAAGCTTTTCCTCCGTGCAGCTGGCCTGAACTTTTAATACAAACAGCGCCTTGTATGCAGTAACCTAGCTCTATCTGAGCACTTACCTGCAGGAAAAAAAACAAAAAAAACCGAGAAAGATCTGAATGATTGTGTTTGTAGCAGTGAGAGTAGATTGCCTTTTTCACATCTTGTCACGTTATAACAAAAGCTTCAGTGTATTTTATTCGGGTTTTTATGGTTTAGCGAAAACAAAAGGATAATATAATTATAAAGTGGAATAAAAAGGATTATTTTTTACAAGTAAAAATGTCAAAAGTATGCCATGCATTTGTATTTTCATTGTAGAACCGCCTTTTCTTCACTGCAAAAAGGGAACAAAGTAAGTAAAACTTTCTTGAAATTAGTATATTTTTCCTTGATTTGAGGAGCAAAATAAGACTATTTGCCAATGGAATAAGATTTTTGCACTTAAAATAGGAACAATTCATCTCGAAAATAAGATAATTAGATATCCTGCACTTGAAATAAGATGATGGAGATAAATTGTTCCTATTTTAAATGCAAAAATCTTATTCCATTGGCAAATAGTCTTATGTACCTGCTCTAATCAAGGAAAAATACAATGATTTCAGGAAAGTTTCACTTACTTTTAGTTCCCTTTGTGCAGTATTTAGCGACATGTAGCTACTAAATTGTCGCATTTGTCACTTTAGTTGGAAACAATCTGTAAACATTAAGTCCTGCCACGGATTCCTGAGTCGAATTTAGATCTGGACTTTGACAGAGGCATTCTGAAACATGAATATGCTTTGACCTAAACCATTTTATTGTAGCTGTGGCTGTAGGTTTGTCTATTTTTTCCAGCTAGCAGGTGAACCTCTGCCCCAGTCTCAAGTCCTTTGCAGCCTCTAACAGGTTATCCTGCAGGATTTCCCTGCGTTTAGCTTCATCCAACGTCCCGTCAACACCGACCACCTTCCCTGGCCTTCTGGAAGAAAACATTCCCCACAGCATGACGCTGCGACCAGCATGATTTACAAGATGGGGCTTTCAACGTGATTTGCAATGTTAGTTTTCTTTTTACAAAAGGCCTTCCGCATCTTTGTCCATAAATGTAAAATCTGAATGCTCTGGTTCACAGTAGGGGTGTCCAGATACCAGTTTTTTCTGGACAGAGCACTTCTTTACTTTACATTCTTTAGATACTTGCTGATTCCAAGTACCGATACTAAGTACTTAATAAGTAGGTACTTTTAGATCACAAATCACTTAACAATATCGTTGCGTATAATTGTATAAGTAAGCACATCATGAGCATTGTACAATCATGAGTCAAATTCCTGGTGTGTACACACACCTGGCAAATAAAGCTTATTCTGAATATTAATGTTATTAATTAATTTTATCTGTATAATCTGACCCAATCTGACCCAATCTGTATAATATGATTGAACTTGACTTTGTAAAGTGCCTTGAGATGACATGTTTCATGATTTGGCGCTATATAAATAAAATTGAATTGAATTGAATTGAATTGAATTGAATTAATGTTGTCCTTGTAGATGATGTCATATAAGAGTAAGATCATATAAAACTACGCAATGTATTTAAGAATGTCAGGAGTAAAGATGACATTTCTGCATTTTACATTTAAATCCATGTAGGAATTTACTTTTAAATCCGATAAGACGTGAACATATTTAGTTTGTGAGGTCAAACACTCACCTGTGAATCCAGCGGGGCACAAACAGTAGAATTGACCCACTCTGTCCACACAGGTGGCTCCGTTCCTGCAGGGCTGTGAGGCACACTCGTTCACATCTATCTGGCAGTGAGCGCCCTGGAAGCCTGGCACGCAGAAGCAGGAGTAGCCGTCCCCGCGGACTCTGCATATTGCCTGATTCTGGCACGGATTTGGGAAGCAAGGGTCCACAGTTGGAGGTGGCTTGTCAAGGGATGCACCTAGGAATAAGATGTGTTTTTAATATCAAACTACAAAGGCCTTTTCTTTAATGAAACATTTCCTGATGTTTTTTATTTAGACAAAATGCATACCCTGGCAGTGAGCGTAAACACAGAGATCTGACATCTGACCAAGTCCCTAATAGAGTTTTGGCATTTAGTTACAAAGGCCTCCTATCCCACACACATACTGTCTTGAATCTTTAAAATATGAACGATCTTATCCTGAAGTTTCTGTCAGACTGATCCTACTGGAATAATATAAGAAAAAATGTCTCTGTTCTTTTGCAGAGTCTACAGGCCTTAATGTTTGTCAGGTCAACAGATTGTCCCACCGGAGCTGTGAATCTCTGCAGCTCCTCCAATGACACCACGGTCCATTTGGCTGCTTCTTTGATTAACGCTCAACTCAAGTGACCTGTCAGATTAGGTGGATGACCGCACCTTGGTAGTTTCAAGCTTGTGCCATCCATACTTTTTCCATTTTGAGATCAAAATCAAAATGTGCTCCATGAGGCATTCATAGTTTTGGGTCATGGTTTTATAACCCTGCTTTAAACTTGATGTGTCGCTCGGTGTTAATGATACTGAACTGGGACTAGTTTGTAGAAATGGTGTGAGGATTGTATTTATCTTTGTTTTGGTGTTTTTTGTTTCTCCTGAAAACATTAGAAAATATACCTTAGAGTGTTATAATTATGAATCATATGAATTATGGATTCTTGGTGGTTCTCTTATTATCATTAATAATTGTAAATAGTTTAATTAAATAATAAATCAATAAGTTTAGGTTGGGAAATATGCTGAATCACATTGCTTCATTACTTTTGAGATGAAGAGTGAACAAAGGGGAGGTAGATAACTTCTCTGTCGCAACTGCTTTTGATAGATTACAAGACGATTACAGGGCAATCCAAAAGAAAACCTGTCTGGAAAAGACTTCATCTGGGGCAGAGGTTTATCTTCTACCAGGAAAACAACAGTAATCACTCAGCCAGAGCTAAATGCTGAGTTTAAAACAAAAACTACATTCATTTGTTTAAATGGCCCAGTCAAAGTCCAGCCCTAAGACGTGAAGATTGATGCGCTCCGACACTCTTAGTCTGACTGAACCTGAGCTATTTTGTGCATCAAGAATGAGGAAGAAAAACTTCCATTCCTAGAACAACAAAGCTGATAAAGACGTGCCCAAACAAACTTGCTGCTGCAGTTGTTCTTTCATTTATTAAATTAGTGTTAAATTGAATTTCAGGTTTTACAGTGTTATAGGATCAAACTGCACAATTTGCGTTCATGTCTGCTGCACGAACTGGTCTGAAAATGAGTGAAAAACAAAACAAATCTAAAGAAAGGCTTATCTTTATTAATAAAAAAAAACCTTTAACTGAATATAGGAAAGTCTTGAACCCTTGGATCAAAGACTAGAGAGATGGCAGGCAGTACAAGTATATTAATTAAATCACAATCTGTGTACCGCTGAAGCTCATTTGTCAGATTAAAAGTAAGTTTTTGAAATAACAACCATAGCAGGTATTAAATATAGACTTAGACTTAGACTTGGACAACTTTATTTGTCATTTTGTATGCACAGAATGCGTACAGAAAGAAATTTTGTTTGCATACAGCTTGAAAATTTCAGTGAATTGCAGTAGGTTCGGCAGCATTTGTAATGCTAGATAAGGATGCAATGATGCAAATGTGCAGATATGCAAATGTGGTACAGAGTCCAGTTATAGCTTCAGCAGTTCAACAGTCTGATGGCCACAGGGAAAATACTTTTTTACTTTTCAATAAAACCACATTTCAGTGTCAAAAATGTTTTTATTGGTCTGGTGTAATATTCTAATCTTAAATGTTGTGTTTTGATTAGCTGTAAGTGGAAAATTATTATAACTAACTAAAATAGAGATAAAGGCTCGACGAAAACATCCATCTGGTGTATAATTAAGTTATCTAATGTATTTTACTCACTGAATTAAGATACTGGAATAAATTATCTTTTTGATTATATCCTGACTGTAATTGTGAACACAATGGCCACTAATGCATCGCCTGAATGCTTCCTGTAATTCATGTTCAATATAAGGGGACAAAGAGGCTTAACGAAGGGCTTCAGATCTATTGAAGTGTTGCTTTCTTAGGTGACAATCAGACTGTAGCACTTTCCAAAACCGGCCCTGAAGTAGCACATGAATATTGATTGGAGAAAAGGACGCATGAAAGTGTTTGTGACTGGTGCAAGGCGAATTACAAACGTATCAGAGGGCATGAATTGTTGAGATGTTTCAGAAAGTAATCATCCTTCAAGAGCGCAATCAGTCTGAGGGACCTTTAAGGTCTGGAACAGCCTGTAGGAAATATCAGACTCCTCTCATCTGCCTTTAATTGGAGGTCAATCAGTTTCACAAACAACCAGCCGGCTTCTCTGGGAGCCGCCATACGCGTCTGCAGAGTTTGATTCAGGATATGATGAGGATTAAGAGCATAAGCTGTGATGCAGTGAGCATGTGCCTGTATTAGCCCTCATTACAAGGATCAGCGGTTACATTGAGATCTGCTTACATCAACATTTTGTACGTAAGTACCGTAAAACCTTAACTGTTTGATATGAATGTACTTGTCGCTGATGAGGTCTGGCTTATTTTTTTTTAGCAGATACTGGTGATCATCAGTATTCCTTTGAGACAGACCTCAGTAAAATTCGGAGCACACAGCCCCCCCCCACAGCATGTGAGGGCTCCTTCATATGTAAATCATTCCTGGGGCTCTTTGTCTGGTCCTATCTGGTCCTCCAATGGCCCATGTGGGAGACCCGATCGCCTCTGTCCTGATACACTTTGCTGCTGCATGCCTCTGTTTCACTGGAGATAAGACGGCAGGTTGTTCATAGACGCTTTGGAGAGAAGTGCAACCGTGAAGGAAAACCCGTCGTTATGTGAAATCTCTCCTCCCCAGTCTCCTAAATCTTTTTGAGGGGCCGCTGCAGTTGCCCCTCATTGTTACATCATCTATGGCTTTTCGGTGTGTAGAAAACGTGCAAAGATTAGTCCAGCTAATGATGTCAGCCTAAAGACATGCAATTGAAATTCCAAACATGAACGGGTTCAAAAGGCAGAGATCAGCCTAAAACTACAATGCAAAATAGATTTTTACGTAGCTTTTAGATATTTCAGGCTATACGAAAGGCTTTGATTGGGGCAGTTAGATTTAGGCTGTAGTCGAAGGCTTCAGATGTAAGAATCTTTATAATGAAACAGCTTGTTGGCGCAGCGTTACTGGTTAACACTATTCCTGCTCTACTGCAGCCATTACATTACAGTACAGTATAAATTACATGCAGTTAATAATTTCCTGATAAGTTGGGAAGAAGAAACTGTACATTGAATTTTGTAAGAATTTTGAAAATTGTAGATTTTCTTATGTTTGTATTTTTCTACTTTAAAAATGTATTATAATGTTGTATTTTTGTATTTACTGTCTTTTTATTTCTTTATGGGTTTTGTATATTGGCTTGTTTAAAGTTTTTCTTTAAACATTCACCCTGATCTAAGTTTGTTTTTAATCATCAGTGATGAGAATTTCTTCTCTCACTTATCTTTTGACTTAAGTGGAGGTAACATTCTGCAACTGTTTGCTGTATAAATGCAAAATTTCTCGTTTTTCTTATATATATATATATATATATATATATATATATATATATATTATTATTTATTTTTATTTTTTTTACCCTAACACTAAAAAAATGTAATATAATAAAAAACATTTCTCTTACTAATTTGAACAAACAACACATATAATAATAAATACATAAATCAGTGTAGAGCATTAGAGAAAAACAAACTAGATTCAGAGAACAGGAATAAAAGTCACTTACCATCTATTAGAAACAGTGAAGAGGTGAAAACTATCCAGGCAAGAATGTCCAAAGTACCACGGCGAGTTAAATGCATTTCCATTGCGGTGAACCCTCATGTTCCCTGCGTTGAAGTCCAGCCATGAGTGGATCTCTTGGGTTTCTCTGCCTCCGCCTGCAGCATCTCGGCGGCTGTCGGCTCCAGATCCACTTGATGGCCACTTGTGCTCTCATCGTGTTGGAGCGCCATGCGCGGCCGCCTCCGTCACGGAGAAGACAATTAAAGGCGGAAGTGTGGCGCAAAGCGAGGCACGCGCGAACGTGCACGTGCATGCACAAACACAGAGTAGCCATGGAGACGGTCAGCGCGCTAATGTAGAAGTTGGTTTTTGTCAAGAAAGGCAAAGGATAACCATATACTGTAGATATGTGGATTTAAACATGAGATTAACTTTGTGATACAAAAAAAATATGTAATAAGTAACTTTTCCTGTTGTAACTTAGGAAAAATAAAATAGAATAAAGAGGATTTCTTGTGTTAAGCATCGTAGTCATCCAGTTTAATATTTTTTGCGTGGTGCCTATGTGGGAAATAGGCTGTGAGGATGGGTAGCACATCAATTATGGGCAGGAAATGTCTAGTTTATGGCTTATTTTGAATTAATTTACACCAAACGTTTGGGACCCCAGCTAAGTTTTCTAAACTGGAGTCCTTTGGAGAAG
Organism: Fundulus heteroclitus; assembly: GCF_011125445.2. Taxonomy (NCBI): domain Eukaryota; kingdom Metazoa; phylum Chordata; class Actinopteri; order Cyprinodontiformes; family Fundulidae; genus Fundulus; species Fundulus heteroclitus. Next base: position 9,187,707 of record NC_046369.1, read on the forward strand.
GTCAGATATGTGGCAAAACTGAATTAAAAATAGATTAGAATCTATGCAGATACAGGTCACTTTGTTTTCACTTTATTTGAAGGTTTAGAAAAACTGGAAGGTTTAGCAATTTTATTGGGAGTAAAAACACTTTTAGTCCAATCATGTGTGGACAGAGGAATACTGAATGAATGCTCAGAAACCATTAATTCAAAGTTTTGTTGTGCTGTTCTGTTAACACTAACAACATGGATCCCTTCAAATACATCTAATTATAGCTCCTAGCTCCTGTTCCTTTTGGTTTTATTTTGTGCCCTTCCCTTGTTGTTTGTCTATGTTCTATGTGATCTTGCCATATGTGTTCATTCCTTTGTGTTTAGTTTGTTCTTGTGTTCTGTTCTTTGTACATTTGGATCTAATTCTCTTAAATTTCTGAAGCTTCTTTGTGTCTTAATTTAGCTCCATTCATGTTAAATTAGTCTCCCCCTGCTCGGCTTCTGCCTCTGCTGCTCCATATAACCCGCTTATTAACTCACCTGCATTCGATTCTCCACTCTTCCCTCAGTACAGTACTGATTGCCAGTGTTTTTCAATGGATCCTGCTGTTATAATGCCAGTTTCTCTCCCTGTACTCAATGTCCAGTTTTCCTTTGCAACTCCTGCAAGTTTTCTGTTTTTATCATTAAATTCTTCTCTGTGCTCATCCTGCCTGCCCTTGGGTACATTTTATGTAGTTAGAGTGAGGAATTTACCTTTCTTGCAGCACTAATTACTTAAATGGAACACCATGGACCCGGTGAGGCCCTTGACATCAGCTTTTTTAAACCCTGGGTGCCAACTGGCCTTTTGCTTTGTAGGTCTTTGCAACTCTTCCACAGACATTCTCCACTCATCCACAACATACACTACTGATTTTACTGACTCCCTAGCTTCATAACAACAGTTTTGGTTTTAACCTTAGGATGATTTAAATCATTTGCCATTTTAAAATTCTTATACATGGTGTATTTCCATTTTTGTTATGGCCTTTGAGCCAGGTCATGACAGTACTAATCCAGATCCACACAACATGCCAGATATCTTGTTTCATACGCCCCTCAGTATTTAAGCCCTTTGTTTGTCATTGTTCTCCACTGAATCTCCCCATTGCCATACCTGTCCTATAATTAAAATACATTAGGTTCATCCAGTGGTCAGTCCTACAGCCCCTTGTTTGGATTACTGCTATCCAATCTCTTGGCATTCTCTCAATGAGCGCCATAAAGTAGTCGTGTGAAGCTGTTCTGGGTGAGTGCGAGTGAGAGAGAGGAGTTAATGAGATCAATAATTACACAGAGACCGTGTATAGATTTATAAATATTTAATTGTCAAAACTCACCATCAAATATTCCTTTTTTTATAGATACGGTGTACAGTTTTCTTTGAAACCACATTTAAAAACGTTTTTCTTACTATTTTTAATGTAACAGGTTAAATAAACAGGAAAATAGATAGTTGCTACACTACTTAAATAATCAAAGGATTTTTAAAGCTGTTTAAGATGACAGTCACATGGGTTAGGGGATTTTACACTGATACAAAATCTCATGGATTATTTGTGAACTTTGTGTGATTTTAGTTAAATTATCCATGACACCAAAGAAATTTTAGCTGGAACGCAAATGGATAATGCTTAGTTCAAAAAGAAGCACTCACTTCATTTAGAAAATTTTCATTTATTGTAACAAAAGCAATATTTATAGATAAAGTTCATCTATACCACTGCTGAAAAGAGATTAAGGAGGTTTATATCAGCTAAAGACATGTGTTTTTAACTCCAGACCTGTCTAAGTAGGTCTTAGAACTTGTCAATAATTTCACACCGTTCAAGTCATGAAGGTTTATTGCTCCATCTCAGCCATGCTGTTCACAGGGGACCAATAACACAGGAAACGTCATTTTGAGCAATACTAAGTGAAAAGAAGGTGTATAATGGAAGTTTTTCATTCAAGAAATGTGACCAGAATGTGAAAACATAAATAGCACGGGTATTTGCATTTCAGATATCTAACAGGCGAGTAGGAGAGAATGATGAGTATGAAAATGGGAGTGTAGAAGAAATCCCACAAACCAGTAAACCAAACCCCCTTTTTTCCAAATGCTCAGATCCCAGCTTGTTCAAAAAAAATACGGTGGGATTGAAAGATTGCGTTTAGGTAAATATTTACATAACTTTTTTTTTTGCATCTTTTTCAGAGAAGACAAAAATCACTGGTTAAGCATATTAGGGGCTCAGATTAGTTAGTTACATTTAGTTACATCTTAAAAAATGTATTGAAACACCATGTTTAATTTTTCTTCTTAAAAAGTTTGGTAACACTACATATTAAATCCACTACTACTGGAACTCAGGAGTTAGCCTTATGCTGCGTTCAGACCAAACGCCTTTTCAGCGTCAAAAAGGCATCCCATGCCTCAACTTGGACGCTTTTGCACATAAAAGTCCGACGCGCTGTCTAGAAACTCAACGCTCTGACGGCACGTCTGGCACAGTGGCTCCTGTTGGGAGGAGCTGCCCTGTTCTCTTCCTCTGCCGGACTCTTTGGAAAATTGTGGATGAAATGGAGAGAGTGGCTTGGCTTTATTTACTGAATAATGTAATATAATCTGTGCCCTGTCTGAATTTACAAATAATTCAGAGGTATTTTGAGTTTGGTGAGTTTCAGTACCTACTGCAGGAGCTGCGAGCTGAAGAGGGTCGGTTTCAGCTCTATTTCTGCTCACCCAGCCCAGTTTGACAACCTGCTGACCGGCATCTGTGCTCCCAACCACAGGTGTCCCATTTCAGCTGAACAGTATCTGTCCATCTGTCTCAGATTAGTGGGCATCATTCAGGAGGCTTGATGTTAACATTTATCAGCCACATAGCAGAATCTCTCTGATTGGTGGACACTCCGCATCCAGCTGCAAAAGTTCACATTTCGGTCGACTCTAGAAGCGCTTAACGTGTGTCAAGCCAAATTCGCAGCACGAAAAGCAGTGAAAGCTTCTAAAGGCACAGTGCAAGATGCACAAGATGCGCTACAAATTGTCTCGAAGACCCTTGAGGTGTGTCCACCATAGACTTTGGATGTAAACCTGATGTCCTTGATGCTCAGAAAGCGTTTGGTCTGAACGCAGCATTGGGGACTTTTCCAACAAACCTACCTGGTAATTATTGTAACCTTATTGAGGTTTATCAGGTACTTTCCCGAAAACGTTCCGGGAACTTTTGAGGTACTTTGCTAGGGAGCTTCCCGGAACTTGCCAGGTACATTTTACAACATACCAGGTACTTTTCCAGAACCCACCAGTTACTTTTCTGGGCCCAATTTCCTTAAACTCACAATTTATTTTTTAGGAACATATCAGGTCCCTTTTGGGGATATTGTTGGAACTTCCTGGTTACTCTGCTGAAACTTGTGCTGCATTCCAGTTGCAGTCTGCTAAAGTTGGACTTTCTCCTCGGAAAGTCTGAGAACTTTTTTTTGATCGATTTTCGGATCCAATATGGCTCCTCCTCACATCAACAAACAGTAAGCTGTGATGAAAACATGTTTATCTTCCAGTTCTATGAGTGCGTCTAAAATCAATGTCACATGTAGCATCTGCAACTCTTAACCGACCAAATTAAAAGTGGTGTTTACGTGTGGAAAGTACACCTTTAAATATCATTCGTAAGAGGTAATACGAACAGAACGACAGCTTTCCTTGCCATTGCCATGTTGGAAACCTGATCCTTTGGGTTCTTTTTTCTTTTTTTTGATATTCTGAAATCCCGACTTCTCCGACTGTGTTAACTGGAACTCAGTTCACTCAGATGTTATGCCATTCCCAGCACCTAGATCCGATTTCCCAGGTACATGGAACGCAGCATTACAGTTTGCTTTCACAATGGTTACCGGATACTTCCCTTGAACTAAGCGGTACGTTTTCAGAGTTTACTTTCCTGCAGCTAACCAGCACCCTTTCCAAATCATTCACGGAAGTTCCAGGTTGGAACTCAGAGACTACTTTTATCAGAAGACTTAGTATCTGGTAAGTTCCTGGAAAGTACCGGAAAGGTAGCTTCAGCTTCCTGGATGTTAAAGGAAACTAACCTTTAACTCTTGTGAAACTACTTGGTTGTGGATACACGAAAGTAACCAGTAAATTTCCTTTGAGCTCAAGGTAAGTAACTTTTCTATTTAGGAAAAGTAACAGATTGCATTATATAGTGCTATCAAAAGTTATTTTTATGTCTATCTACATGTGTAGCATCGTTCCATCTTAAAAGTTGTTAAAACTTGTCAACAACTCATAACATTATATTCTGCCAATATAATGTTTAGCACAAAAAAAACGCTGAAAGGACATGGCTGGATATGAAAAGCTATGACGTTGAATGAAGACCTTGCATAGTGGATTCAAATCCAGATCTCCCCTGCTGCACACTTTGTGCGACTCATGCTTGCACAGATCCACAAACTTTGCTACGTGTGAGCTACTTAAAAAAGGTGAACATTTTAGTGTTTTTTTAACTTACGCATACATCTCATCACATTAACGTTGGGAAGAAGACACAGCACAGTAAAGTCATAGGTGGGTCTAGATAGCCCTCTGTGGATAAAGACCCATTAACAGTCAGCAGGCTTACCTTTCATGTAGGTGCATATAGAGACATTTAGGAGAATCGGTTCTCGTTTGAAAATAATAAGCAGGAACTCTTCTGCCCTTGTTTTTCATCCCTATCTCTGGCTAAAACAGTTCTCAGCCAAATCCATTACAACCCAGATTGTCTGTAAATACGCTGCCTCAACAAGCTCACTGGCATCGCCATTGAAGCCAAAATTTACAATAGTAGTTGTGTCTTTTCAGCGATGCTGGTGCGTCGAGATGCGAAAGAAGAGGTGGTCACACCTCTGTGCTGATGGCTCGGGTGTTGGTGTAGAAATCAGGCGGCCGACCTCGCTGGGTGTCCCTCAACAGGGAGCCTCGGACGGCCGGCAGCGGCATTGCCAGCGCCTGGTTCTCATAGTGTGTTGGCATGTAGGTGACGCGCTCTCCGCCGTTGCGTATCTCGTCAGTGGTACGGATGTAGAAGGGGGAGTCGTAGGGGGAGCAGGTGGGACAGTAGCGGCGTTGCCCCACAGCGGGTTTGGAGGGGTTGAAGGACTTGGCCGGTTCCGGTGGCGACAGCGACACAGGCGTGATGATCGGTCCATCCAGGCCAGTGATGCTGCAGGCGTTGCAAGCAAAGTGTTGCTGAGAGAGGGAGCCGCTGTCAGACCCATTCTTCTTACAGCAGTAGTACTATAAGCAAACAAGTTGGTGATAGTTCAAACAAAAATCAGCAAAAAACTTTGGTGATTAATACCTTTTCCATTTTCCACCACTAGGTGGAGCTTGAGCACTGTCGGTAGACCAAAACAAGATGTGTCACAAGCCATGCCTCTGTATACCGCTCCAAGCAGCAACCCGGCCCCCAAATGCAGTACACTTGATAAAACCTAGGAGGGCGCTACACAGGCGGTTTTAGAAACAAAAGTAGAAGTTCAACAAATGTAACCTGACTCTAGCCAGATTGATATCGCTCCGCCTAGCTTCACTCACATCCATCTGGGACCTCTCCCATAGAGAGTGATTTCTCCAACCAATTTTATTGTCCAGCCAATCAGGACGCAGGGCTGGAGTTTCATAGATGTGACGTAGTAAAGAAGCGACCGTGAGACTGTTTTGATTCAGACAACAATGGCGGCTCGCATCGAGGAAGCAAGCGTTAGCATTGATGCTGCTATTTCTTCTGTGTTGTCCAATCTACCTAATATTGTTTCATTCAAAGAACATCAGAGAACGGCTCTGAAGGCTTTTGTTGGTGGAAACGATGTTTTCGCCCTTCTCCCGACCGGATTTGGCAAGTTTTGTTTTACGGGGCGCGCCCGTGGCGGAGCGGTTAGCGCTAACCATGTTAGGAGGCCTTTAGTCCTCAACGCTGTCGGCCCGGGATCAACTCCGACCCGTGGCGCTTTGCCGCCTGTCTTCCCCCCTCTTCCTGTCAGCTCACTGTCAATAAAATGTGTGCCACTAGAGCAGCAAACACATAAAAAAAAAAAAAAAAAGTTTTGTTTTTTCCTGCGTCTCTCTCACAGCGTCACGGGTTAGCTTCAGTGTGAGTGGTTGAAATAGCACGTCGATAAAGATGACAGACAAGTGGCTTATCCAATCATATGCAAGGATTTTTGAAAAGGCCCAGCCTTCAAAAAAGGCAATTCCTATGGATCTGCCCCAAATGGATGTGAGTGGAGCTAGGCGGAGCGACATACATCTGGCTAGGGTCAGGTTACAACAAATGTGCTGTAAATTGTCAAAATACTTACAGGGGCATGTAGACAGCACTATAAGACATCCATGTATACTGTTTATTAGCTAAAAAAAAGTCGATTTGTGGGTTAGTTGCCCTAAAGTATAGAGATTTTTTGGGTTGGAAATGGATGTGTAAATTATTGTACATTCAGAAATTAAAAATAGTTTTACTTGTTTCTCTTATTCAAAGAAAAACCACCCCGTTTAAAGAATAGGTAATAAATAAATAATCAAGAGAAAAGAGTTCGGGTCAATCTTTCTTTGAATTTTAGTAAATTAAAAGTATATTTGGGTCTGCTTTTTCTGAAAAGTTACTGGACAGATGTGATCCTATTTACAGTAAAATTAAAGAGAACTAAAATAAAACGTGGTTAACACAGACAAATACTTTACAAATACAAATACTAAGTGATTTTAAATTCGATGGGAATAGTTTTTCTCTAATGAAAAATAAAATGTCTCAATCTGCATCGTCAACCACCTGTCCTGGAGGGCCAGTTCTTGAGCTGCAGCTGGGGGCCTCAATAAATCAGTCCAAGGGCCGCATATGGTCCCCAGACCACACACCCCTGCTCTAGTCAAACAATTCATGTGCAGATGTTTAAACATTTTTATGAACAAAATAAAAAATACGTTTGGATGGCCAAGTACATTGAAATTAATTTAATTTAAGTAGCAATGTGTAAGAAATGGCCCAAATAAGAACTGAATACTCCACAGTGAACACTTTGACATAGATCTACCATTACTTTATAGGCACCAAAAATATCTATGAATTTGATATATTTATGTTTTACCCTTGAAAAACAATTGTCAATTTTTATCTCAATTTCTGTACTGAATGTTTAAGTCATATTCAATAACGTGTTCCAATGAGGCTCGTTGTCAGATTAAAGGAACCTTTTCAAAAATAATAACATACGCAGTTATTGAACACATATTAATACAAATTATAACCAGAAATAAAGGCTTAAAACATCTATTTGTGTGTGATTTATTTATACAATGAGTTTCACTTTGTGATTTGAGTTCCTGAAATAAGTTAACTTTTCAATAATCTAAACATTTATTGAACATTTCAGTAGATGCAATGACGGGCTAAAGTCTAAAGAGGAAATCTTTCTGGTTTTATTTTATTGTTTTGCCTCTGTTTGGACATGTAGCAGCTTCTCATGTGGAAACCTGAATCTGGAGCACGTAGTTTCATAATTTGAAGCAGGATTGGAGTGTTGGACCCTTTTACTGTGTGAAAACCATCCAGCGAGCTCGTACCTGGAGTCTACAGTAGCAGAGCACGGCTATGATACACAGAAGTATCACTGTGGCCAGTATTCCTCCAGTTATGACAACGGTTCCAGCTGTCATCCGACCAGCTCTCCATCAAACTCTGGACACAAGAACAGACATTATCAATTAATATCAATTAAACATTAATCTAAAAAAACACGACTTGGGTGCACATATTTAAATTTAATGTGAATTCCTTCTAATTTCTTCCACTGGTTACTCTAGCAGCGGCACAGTGGTAGCACTGTTGCCTTGCACCTAGAGGGTCCTTGGTTTGAACCTCGGGTTTAGCCTGGGGTCTCTCTGTTTGAATGTTCTCCCTGTGTGGGTTCTCTCCAGGTTCTCCAGCTTCATCTCACAGTCCAAAAACATGACTGTTAGGTTAATTACTCTAAATATCCATCTGTGCATGGTTGTTTGTTCTGTATGTCCCTGTGACAGAGTGGCAACCTGTGCAGGGCGTACCCTGCCTCTCGCCCAATGGCTGTTGGAGAACCTGCACAGATAAGTGTGCATAGAAAATGGATGGATGAATGGGAGTTCAAGCAAGACGATGGTCCCAAAAACACATCTAAACTGGTTTTGCAGTGGATAAATAAGGCTAAAGTTAAGCCCATTATTGCATAAAATAAAACTTGTCCAAACAGTTCCTTCTTACTTTCAGTTCTTTTTTTTTAATAATCATTTAAGTCTTGAGGTGCATTAAAAGCCAATAATCACCAACACTTGTAGTGATGATGAATGCATGCAAACCTCTGTCCTGAATTACATGAGATACTTAGATGTCATGTTTATGTCAGAGAAAATTTTTTTTTTAAGTTATTGTATGTTTGACTTTGGTTTACATTGCAACATGTCCATTCAAGAGATTTAAGACAAAAATTTAAGTAATATTTTTCTGCTGAATTCTGCAATAAAACATTATCTCCTTTGCCCGTAAAATTAAGCAAATAACATTTTTATTTACTCATAAAAACAAGTTTGGTTATATATCTTTAAAAATTATATGTAATATATATATATATATATATATATATATATATATATATATATATATATATATATATATATATATATATATATATGTTTAAAGTGAGCTGTGATTTCCAGCTTTAAATTGTGAAATCAAATAAGCCGTTACTTGTCTGTATAGACAATATTACTTTATTTCAAATACCGGATTCACTGTGACTGAATTCAAAATTTACAGTAAAAGCAGTCATCTAAATATAACAGCAATTGTAATTAATTTCATTACCACATCCTACAGGAAATGTGACTTTAAGCTTGTTAATAAAAAGAAATTGACTAGTAGGACACACCTACTAGTTACTACGTAATACTCACGTTCAGTAAAGTAGCTTAACACCTGAAAGGAGACAAACAACGTATTTTATAAAGTGAGCAACATGTAAAGTTTGTTAAAGTTTCTGTAGGTGTGACACTTACATCAAGGGAGTGTTTGGAGGTTATTTGGTTTGAACTTCCGTCAAAGGAAACTCGGTGTGAACGTCTATAAAGACAGGGAAGAAATGAAAAAAAGACATTAGACATTAAAGTAAAACTACTCTAATTCTCCACAAGGTGGCAGTAAGAGAACAGAAAAGGATCTCTTAAACTGGAAAAAGGCTTGTTTCATTTGACATTCCTGTAACCAAAATGAGGAAGATTAAAACAAAAATAACATTTTTCAGGACATGTCTTCAAATCGTTAAAAAAAAATAAAAATCCATACAGTTTGTCTGCGTCTCTTTCTTGCGCACTGAAACAGCCAAACACACATGGATCACCACAGGACAGCAGCAGTAAAAGTGATTTAGAAACGAGGGGAGCCGCTGATTGGAGTTTTTCCTGTAGTCTGCAGTCTGAGGCTTGTCCAGGTGAAGTGAAATCTATTACTGCTGATAAAAACATGTCCAACCAGCTGAGATTGGTGAGCAGGAAGAGAAAGAAGTGCCATAATCGAAAAAAAAAAAAAAGACTAAAAGGACAAACCTCTCCTACAGCCTGAGAGGACTGTAATTATAAAAGTAATTAGACAGCTCACCAACAGAAAGTCTCTCACTGATCGTCCCTTGAGTGAAAAGATTAATGTGGCTGTCTCTGTATCTTGACCACATTGGATTTATGGAAACAGATCCAATCAGACATAAGAAATAGCTCTGATTTTATGACGTCCCTGTCATTTGTGATCAGAAAATCCCCATTCATTTATTTTTAGTCATTTAATTCAAGTGTTTATTTCTGGTCATTTAGATCATTATGGTTTTTAGCTAAAAGAAGCACCGCATTTGGGATTTGATGAAATTTAACTAGTAGATCTATCCAATAAAAAAAAGGAGCTTTGATATTGAAATGCCAGCATAACACAAAGTAATCCCATGTTTTACATGCATCTCTGCAGACCCCACACGTCCTGGACACAAGCTGTTCACCTTCAGCTCAACACTACAAAGCGCTATTTGCAGAAACGAGCCCCTGAAGAGACAGGGGTCTGCAACCTTTACAATCCAAAGGGCCATTTCTGCCCTAGATGCTGCTGAGCCATAAATTAATAAATTGTTGACCTCTTTAAAAAAAAAGGTAAAACTAATTATTTTTAAATAAACATCCACTATAGGAAATTTTATTTCTATTTTTAGGTTTTAAAATTCATAAAAACATAAAACTTTTTGCAAAAAGAAGATGAATACATAGTTTCCAACCTAATAACAGGAAAAGTATTAAATATATGTTTAGTACTTTTAGTGTCATACTCTTCCATAAAAAAATAATATATTTATTTATTTATTTTTTGCCATAGTTATTATGGAAGGGAAAAAACACCCTCAGGGGTCTGGAGCCCCAGGCTGTCACTCTGCTACAAATCAGCACTATGCGTATTTGCAATAATTTACCCTTGTCTTTTTGTTTTGTAATAATAAGGTATGTAAATACATTTCTCTTAAAGAATATTTTGTTGTTTCCCATCAACATCATAGCTCTATATTTAAATTGTTGAGAGCACCAGCCTGTGACTCTGCTGTTGTAATAGTGGCCTTCATCTGCATTATTGGGTTCAGTCAGGATTTACATGGACTTTGTGTTCATTTTGTGCTCTGTTCTTAAATCTTAAGCACTAAAAATGGGTGTGGGGGAGAAAAGCTACTTGCAAATGTTAACAAATAATTAACTTTTAGTACAAAACATGTGAAAACATCATACGCCTGCACTGGGTCAGTTATCCGGGTCATGGAAAAAGCAAACAGGTTTAAATCAGAGGCAACTGAACTTTTCCTCTGTGTTTTTCTGAAAAGGTTTCGACACCAATTCAGGAATCGTTGTCATTTCTGGCGGCCCGCTCTTCAGTTGGAGCACTGCGGTTTTTAACATACAACAACAAACTCCCCAATTTAAAACCTTTCACCATTACAACAATCATGTGACGCACCACAGTATATTTTGATATGTCATTTTAAATTCATCTCAAGCTAAATAATAGTGAAAATAAAAACTTTGTGCATTTCTGTTTAAAATCTTATCAAAGGGGCAAACAACTATAATCGGTTTATGAATCAGTTTTCCTTAGCAAGCATAAGACAAACAAAGTACCGTAATATTAGGCTGTACGTACAAGGAACCATCAAGGACTGATCGTTAGTTTTACCTTTGCTATGACTTCTGTTTGCAGCCGATAAAACCAATAATAATCTACCTCTTTATAGGCCTGCAGCAGCAACAGGTGAAGCCGCAGAGTTCCCAACTACTTACAACATTTGCCTTGCTTACATTTACAATGTAATCTGGTCTAAATAACACCACACCCTTGAGTTTTTCTATCTTTTTATCATAAGATGCAACCATTCTCCAAGCCAGCAAGAAGGCAGGACAGATTTTCCCCTCCACAGTCAGGAATACGAGCATCTACATAAACCTGCTAGGAAGGAAAGGATCTCCATTTGTTTTGGAGATTACGCAGCGTGGCGGGTGTCGTATATCTATCTGTCACCAAAGCTGTCCTCGGGTTCATGTAATCTCAGCCTCAGCTCGCTGAACTATTTTTTACAATTAATGCCAGCCAGCATAGTGACTTGTGTAGAAAAGGGGAAATGAGTCACTGATGCCATCACATCATCCTTTATGCGCACGCAGACACAAAACTCTGCTCGCATTCGTCCCTGCCTCCCTGCTTGCATGACGCTCCGCAAAGCAAACCTGCTGGTTAGATAAATCTGAGTTTACTCCACTTGACAACCTGTCTGCGTCAGCACGCGCTTTACAAACACAGACGAGCTACTCCAAGCAGAAGGAAAGCTGGATTATTCACTGCAGAGTGGCCTCTATACCTCTGAAAAGCCTCCAAAACACAATGAATTCCAAAATGCACATGTACCGCATTCAAACAGACAAACTTTACCAAATTAATGCTGCCTCCAGAACTCTGAGTAAGCTCCTCTTTTTCTCCTTTAACTGCAGAAAAATGCACACAGGGACAGTTAAGTTGAACTTAATTTAAGCAAATCCTCTTTGTTTGAAAAGCCTGCAATGCAGTACATGTATGCCGCACTTTTATAAAACATGCACTTCATCTGCGGCAGTCAGGAATTTGCTTTAAGGCACTCTGTAGCTCCATCCAGTCATATTTTTTTATATATTTTACCGAATGTTGTTAAAATGAAGTGTGTTTCTATGAAATGGAGAAGTAATATGCTTCTAAACGCCATTCTGATACAAATGGATGTCGTACTCCATTCTCGGCTCGGCACACTCGACGCTAGATTGGATTTAGACAAGTCATTATTTTTCTTAACACATGCAACTGCAACATTTGAGCTGGAGGCAACAGTTTTCCGTGCTGACATTAATCCCTCACCATGATGGAGCTGCAGGTCTGGATAAGTGTAAGAAATGGTGGTGGGTCAGGGTCGTACGTCAACCTTCGGACTTATCGGTACCCCTGGTAAAGATCTTTAAAGTGATTAAAATAAATGGGTCTTTTGTTGCAGAAGCTTAATATCATGCTGAAAAAATGTGAAAAATAATCCAACCTTTAATTTGATTAAATATTCAGTGGGTTAAAAAAAAAATCCAATCTTTGTAAGATTTGATGTATTATTATTATTATTACTATTATTATTTTTAAACCACATTGGTACCTGGAGAAAGGCACCAGTATACTTTAATACATGCCACTGGTGAGTTGGGAGAGAACAAACTTTAAGAGTAATTAGTTCAATTCTGTTTATTTATGTAGCACCAATCCACAACAAGTCATCTCAAGGCACTTTCCAAAGTCAAATTCAATCAAATCATTCAGACAGATTGGTCAAAGAGTTTCCTATCAAAGGAAACCCAGCAGATTGCATTGAGTCAAGCAGCTTTCACTCCTCCTAAAAGGGCGTGTAGCCACAGTGGACAGTCGCCTGCATTGTATTGTTGACTTTTAGCGACAGTGGAGAACTCCCCTTTAACAGGAAGAAACCTCCAGCAGAACCAGAACCGGGCTCAGTGTGAACGCTCATCTGCCTCGACCCACTGGGGGTTAGAGAAGACAGAGCAGAGACACAAAAAGAGCACAGCAGCACTGATCCAGGAGTACTTTCTATGTTAGAGGTGGTAATGGCAGATTAGCTCCATCAATGCTTACCCTCTCCTAGTTTCTCCAAGTATGCACAAATATACTTCTTTTCTTTTTTATATTTGTCTCTTCCTCACAGATCTGGCATCATGCCATGGTGGGCCATTAGCAAAACAGCCCCTGCACTGACTGGTAATGTTCAGAAACAAGGAAAACACTTTCTAACAGCACAAATCTACTAATGCTACTAATAATTTTCCTAAGAACATTTTAAAAGTTCAAATGTCATCTTTGGCTATACAGGGAGCTCGGAAAATGTTGTGTGACTGTTCATTTACTAAAGTAGAGTTTATGTAACCTTGGATTTTTATTTTGTAATAGAAAGTGGATTTTACCAAATTTGGCTAAACAAACATGAAGATAATGCAAGAATAAAAATAAATACTTTTGATGCTTTCTCAACCCTTTTGCAATCATAAAAAGGTTTTTGTGTAGGGTTCGTTTGGCTGTAGTTATTTTCACATAAAGAGAAGTCCTTTAGTTCATCAAACAGATTTAGATATTGGACAAAGAAGACACAAATGAATGCAAAATGTTTCCATATGAAGGTGTTTATTATGAAAGGAGAAAAAAAAAATCAAAACCTATGTTGACCTGTGTGAAAAAGAGACTGCTGCAGTCCAAGAAAATTCAGGAACAAATGAGCAACAACGTCATTGAGATCAGCCTGAAAAAGGTCATAAAAGTAATTTCTGTCGCTGTGGGACTCCAGAGTACCACAGTAAGAGCCGTTATCCACAAATGTCAAAAGAATGAAACAGTGGTCAAACCTCCCAGGAGTCACCGATCAACCAAAATTACTCCAAAAGCGAACCGGTGGCTCATTCAATAAGCCACAAAATCTCCCAGAACTATATCCAAAGAACTGCGAGCCTCATTCGCCTCAGTTAAGGTTAGTGTCTATGACTCCACCACAAGAAAGAGACTGGGAGAAAATGACCGGCCTGGTAAAGATCCAAGATGAAAACCACTGCTGAGCAAAAGGAACATACTGGTCTCAGTTTTGCCAGAAGTCATCTTTCAAAAAAAATAAAAAAAAACAAAGCAACTGGACTTGTTTTCCGTAGTTGAAGACGTTTCGCTTCTTCTCCAGGAAGCTTTCTCAATTCAAAAGGTCTAGAATAATGATGAGTACCAAGCTTTATACAAGTGCCCAAACAAAGGCCTTGTTATACTACAGCCTTGGGCAGTAGTATAAAGCTTGGTATTCATCATTATTCTAGACCTTTTGAATTGAGAAAGCTTCCTGAAGAGGAAGCGATATGCTTCAACTACGGAAAACAAGTCCGGTTGCTTTGTTTTTTACTTTTTTTGGAATGACCATGACCTGGATGACTGAGAATCTTCACCAGCAGAAGTCATCTAGTCTTTTCCAGACCTCTTGGAAAATACTCTGTGGACTGACAAGACAAACGTTTAACTTTTCAGATGGTGTGTACCCCACTGAGTCTGGCATAAAAGTAACACAGCATTTCAGAAAAAGAAATCCTGTGGTGGTTGTGTGATTTTCCGGGAAGGCTGGCTGTGGTGAACGGATCCATGGATTCTGCTGTCTACCAGAACAAGAAGTGTGTCCAGCCATCTGTCCGTGACCTTAAGCTGAAGTGCAGCGAGATGATGATTCAGGATTCAAAACACAGCAGCAAGTTTGTCTCTGACCTGAATCTGGTTGAAATACTGTAGTATGACTGTAAAAATGCTGTTAATGCTCAAAATCCCTACCAATGTGGCTGAATTACAACCGTCCTGCAAAGGTAGGCGAGCTAAAACATCTGCTTTAAAAGACAGTTTTCACAAACGCCTGCTGCAGATGTTGCTTCTGAGGGCGACCCAACCAGTTGTTAGCTTTAGGGAGCATTCACATTTTCTCACAGGGCCATGGAGACTTGGATATTCTCCCCCTTCATAATAAAAAACTTTGTTCAAACAAAGGATCTTGTGTTTCCTTGGTTTAGCTTTAAATATCGCTCTATATACTTGTCAAATATGGATGATCTGAAACATTTAGATGTGGCAAATATCCACACAAAAAAAGAGAAATCATGAACATTTCCCCCACCATTATATACATATAACCTATATGCATATATTTCACACAACTAATACTTTATAAAAATGCTATAATTAAAATTAAATACCTTCTAAAAACTATTTTGGTCTATAAACAAAACGCTCACATTCATTTCAAAATGAATCTAAACATTTCATTTCCTCAAAATATAAAGAAATTTTAAGAGTTTGTGGATATTGTGATGTAAACTTAAATGCATAAATAAATAAATTCATTATTATTATTATCATCATCATCTTTAAGTCCATCTCTTGAGGGGAACATAAATCAGGTGAACCCCGTTTGTTTCTCCTCCAGATGACTGAGCCTCCTTTCTCATATGTGGGATTTGTTTGTCACACACACACACACACACACACACACACACACACACACACACACACACACACACACACACACACACACACACACACATATAAAGATCTCAAATGGGTGAGAAACACAGTGCATGTGCCTTATCTTAAAAAAAAGTTCATAAGTACAAAAAAAATTATTTTGATAATTTGTTTCACTAGTCCAGCTCTAGCAAAATAAAATAAGGTATGCCACATAAAAGGAATAATAAAGTGTTACTTTATTTTCACATTTGTTTTTTGTCTTGACCCAAATGACAAAGCTTGTTTGCCTCAGAGCAAAAAATAATTGTGAATAATAGCAAAAAACCAAGTGCAAAAAGAAAATGATTTTAGGACCAAACAAATTAATTTAGGTTTATTACAAAATGCATGTTCTCAATAAACCTTCGAGACCTTGAGTACTCGTTGCCCATCCTCCCTTTTGAGCCTTTTTGCAGCAGTAAAAGCCCAGCAGACAGAGATTGATGACAGAACATTTTGGTTCAATTACTTGATTTTGCTCAGGGTCGTTTAGGCCAGAAAAGACGATTTAAAAAGGACTGCTCTCCAGCGGGATCCTGTTGGCCTTATGAGGGCAGGTGATCCACGCAGGCAGTGAGACATGTTGGTTTTTGTGGATATGAGGAAAAAGAGTGGGGGGAAAAGTTCAGGGCCTTTCTCACTGCAGCCTGGAGCATGCTGTGCAGCTGTAAATCCTCACGGCAGATTTATACCTGAAGATCATTATGGGCTCTTCAGGCTACTGTACTGTATTCAAGCCTGCCAGTTCCTGATTCAGCCCTTTCACGCACTCCTTTTCAGTCAAAATGTAGCAGCAGCCTTTACTCACAGAGCTATTTATAATGTTTTTTTTTATAAACAATTACAGTCCATTTCCTTTATTTAAACCAGCCAACCATCACCAACACACTTTTTTTTTTTCAAAACCAAATTACTTTGACAATAGTAACTGCTGTTTCCAGGAATAATAGATATTCCACTAACAAGTAATAAGCAAAAGGTATTTTTCTAATGAATTTCCAGTTTTTGCCTATTTTTTGCACTCGTCTGACCATGCAACATCTCATTCACAAAGCAAATAGCACTAATGGGCTGATCCAAACACACACAACAAGACAACAATTTGCACTCCATTTGCATCACCCTTTTGCAGTGTATGCATTTGTGCATATGTATGTGTAATGAAAAATAATATAAAGCAAGTTTCAACTTTATAATATAGCTATTTTGATAATTTAAAGACTACCATTGCATGTTTAAAAACAAGTGTAATGCCTACCAATTAACACATCCATCCAATCATCTTAATTTGTCATTGTAACAAACACTCTAAATAATTGTGTCCTCTGCATTTAGCTCATCCCTTTTAGGGGGCTGTGGACTGCTAATGTGCGGCTCCCCGGGAGCATTCTGGGGCTAGGTGTCTTGCTCAGGGACCCAGAGATGGAGTAACTGGGATTTAAACCGGGGAACATGCAGCCTTCCTAAAACGGAAGCACCCGGCTCAAACCACAAGGCCACTGCTCCCCAATCTACATGATGAGACAACGGCAGTTTTTATCTTGAGGTACTCGGTTTGGATCAAACAGTGTTTGTACTTCTTCCTACCCTATTCATGGTCCAAATAAACTAATAAAATAAACTGAACAACCTATATTCCCTTGGGGAAGCATTAAACCCCCTTCTTCACATCTGGCAACGATAAAACCCCAAACGTTTTGTAAAAGATTAAGTGAAGGCCTCAGAGGTTTGTTAGAGAATGTCGGAGAAAAAAAAAAAACAGCGTCTGACCAAGAAAAAACATTAGACATTGGTAACACTAAAGCCATAAGATGACCCCTTTTCTTGTTGACAGATCCCAGCCTGTCCAGGTTAACGGTTTTTATCATAGGAGGTATTTTCTTCCACTGGTTCTCCACAGAACTGTGTTTTCCATGCTTTCTTGTATATCCTGCACACCAACGATTGCAGGAGTCCTCATACAGGATGGCCCATTTTGACACAACAGACGAGTGGAACGAGATGCTCTGGTCAGAAAAGACCATAGTTGAACTTTCTGTCCATACAAAGCGCTACATGTGGTAGAAGATTAACTCTGCTGATCAGCCTGAACAAACACACCATCTCCATGGTAGTGGCAGCATCATGCTGTGGGAATACTGTGGGACAGTTGATGAGAGGATGGGTTGAGTTAAATAGAGGGAAATCCGACAGGAAAATCTCTTTAGAGCCTGCAGAAGAACTGCGACTTGTACGTAGGTTCATCTTCAAGCAGAACAGCACTAAACATACAGTAAGACCTACAGTAAAAAGGTTTAGATCAACTCCAGTCTACAAGGGTCGGGTCAAAGTTTTTAATTATGTCCCTGCCTCAACACAGCTGATGAAAATGGCTGAATAAGCTCCTCACTGTGTCGTCTGTTACTGTAAGAGATCGCTAATAACAGACTTCCCTCCACTTCATGGTTAAGTACTGTTTTGTGTTGATTGTTTCCATTAAACCCCCCCCCCCCCAAAAAAGAAAACACATTCAAATGTGAAAAATGCAGAAAGGTCCAAAGGGTAAGAATATGTTTCAATACAAACAGCACAGGCACTAACTTTAGCTTCACTGATGAAGATTTCTGTGTGAAATGTTCTGTTTCCAAAGGTTTAAAGGTGGTTATTTGTTTAATCATGTGCTGCAGCACAAGGCATCGTCCTTCATTTAACCCCAGAAACATTTCGAATTGGCGTGTAATACAGTGAATTCCCTGCCTGGGTAGTGAGGTCCAACTCATCTTGGTCTCCTATGCTGTTTGCTAGCCTGACAAACAACCTGGAGACGCTGCCCTGGCAAAGGACCACAGAGCGGATCTAATGTTTAATCTGAAGCACCAACAACCTGCTTGTTAAGATCCTTCCTAATCTCTGCAAGCAAACTGCTGCATCCATGAAGATGAAGATGGCCGCCGTGAGTAATGTGAGTTGAGACCTTCTCTACACAAATCCCAGCTTGTAATACTATATATGGCATAAATGCTCCATTGAGAAAGATTCGTAGTCGTTTTCACGACATCTATAATCGACTACATAATTGGTGAGATAATTATTATCTACGAGTGTGATTTGGCTCAAGATAAGGTGCCTCGAACGCTGAGTTGCCCATTGTCTCCCTGAAGCCATGGCAAAACGCGAATCAAGGGAATCCAAACGTGTCCGTGATCAATTGTCCTCTAGTGACTTTGACGAAAATGCAACCTTTACCCCGGATGATCGGAGAATGTTGCAAGTTATGATTGACAAACTTGGAAAACTGGACATTTTGGATGAACTAAGAACTGACGTCTCAGAGCTGAAACGCTCAGTTGAATATAGTCATGCTCAAATGACGGAGATGAAAATGGAACAAACTACGCTAAAAGAAGAGGTAACGAGCCTAAAACTTGAAACAACTAGACTGGCCACGGAGAACGAGAAATTAAAGGCGGATTTGCTGGAGCTCCGCTGCAGGAGTATGCGGGACAACCTTCTGATCATGGGAATTACCGAAGTTAGAGGAGAAACTTACAGCATCGCGGAGAACCTCGTCAGAGTCTTTCTGCAGGAGCAACTCCACATCCCGGAGGAAGAGGTCAGGGAGATCCAAGTGGAACGAGCACATAGGATTGGCAAGCGCAAGGAGCAAGGAAAACCGAGACCTATGGTTGTGAAGTTTATCAACTCCAAATGTAAAGATAAAGTGCTTGCTCTCTCCAAAGAACTAAAAGGCACCCCATTCTTCATAACCAGCCAATATCCAACTGAAGTGGTGGAAAAACGACGTAATTTAATTCCAATCATGAAGTCCTTTAGGCAAAAAGGACAACAAGCTCGTCTTGTTGTCGATAAACTTTATGTCAATGGTGAGCTGTACAGATGCGGGGAAACATGTGAGGAACAATAACAAAGTCCCATGGTGACTGCGTCACTGCGACGTTGCCATGGAAACGACTAGACAGGCAAGATTTGAACTTTTTGTTGGAGCTTTTCAGTTTGATCTGGGACTGGACAATGTAGTTATATGTTGGGAAACGGTCAGCGGAAGTTTTATTTAATGGGGTATGTGTTAGTCTGTCTTGTGTGCTGTGAGTGTGCATGTGGTGTGGATGGGGGCTTTGTGGATTTATTTTCTGTAAAATCGGTTTCCTTGGAATTGGCATGTGATGCTGTTATTTTTAGTTACAAGACTCTCAAGTTTATGAAATTTATGGTATTAAAAGAACCAATAAAATGTAGAATGAATCTACTCAGATCTCATGGTTTATAAGAATGACAATGAAGTCGGAATAATTAGTTATAATTGTAATGGTCTTGCGGACAACAAGAAAAGAAAACTTATATTTATGTGGTTGAAAGAAAAAACCCATGATCTCTTTTGTCTTCAAGAAACACATTCAACCATTTTAGATGAGGATAAATGGAGAAAAGAATGGGATGGTCCAATTTTCTTTTCACATGGTCACAGAAACTCAAAAGGTGTTATGATTTTGATAAAAAAACAATTTCTTTTCCAATTTAATTCGATAGAAAGAGATTCACAAGGACGCTGGCTATTATTAAATATAATTATTCAGGGTCAAAAGATGTGTATTTTCAATCTGTATGGGCCAAACGTAGACGAACCTTCTTTTTATGAAGAAATATGGGATAAGTTGCAGGAACAACAAGGAGAAATTATTATTGTGGGTGACTTTAATGTTGCCTTAGATAGGGTACTGGACCGAAAAGGTAATTCTTCAATAGATTATCATCCTCAATCTTTACAAAAGATCCGAAATGTTATGGATGCATTTGATCTAATAGATATCTGGAGATTTAAAAATCCTAAGGTAGTACGGTATACTTGGAGAAGAAAAAACCAGGCAAGTCGTATTGACTATTTTCTTATATCATTTTCATTGTTAAACAAGGTAACTGCAATATCAATTGATGACAAACTGCGCTCAGATCATAATTGTATAGGTTTAAACATTGTAATTGAAGATAATATACGTGGGCCTGGATATTGGAAGTTTAATCAAATGCTTCTACAAGATGATGAATTTATTAAGAAAACGAAGTATTTTATTAGTGATTTTTTTAAACATAATGTAGGATCTTCAAATCCCCAGATAGTCTGGGAAGCCTTCAAATGTTGTTTTAGGGGCCATGCCATTGCTTATTCTTCGTGGAAAAAACATCAACATAAAATAGCAAAACAGGTATTAAAGAAAGAAATTGAGGATCTACAACAGGTTATTGATGATAATGATTATCCGACAAATGAACAATTGAATTCTTTAACAACCAAACAAGAGGAGTTAGCCGATTTGGTTGAAAAACAGTTACTGAAAAGTTATGATTGCAACAAAGCAATTTGGATCAAAAAAGGTGAGAAGTGTTCAAAGTTTTTTTTTAATATCCAAACAAGAAATCGTTCAAAAAAGAACATTTCTAAGCTTATTCAAACAAATGGAAAAGTATTGACTACAAACACCATATTGTTGAATGAAATAGAAAATTATTTTAAAAATATTTTTTCGAATCCGGTAACTCATTCTGACACAATACAATTTTTTCCAGAAATTTATGAAAAAAAATTGAGTTCTGAAGAAAGTAGTTCCTGTGAAGGCCTCATTAAAGAAAAAGAACTTATGGAAGCTATTAAGTCTTTCCATCCAGGGAAAACACCAGGATTAGATGGAATACCTATTGAGGTTTATCAAGTATTTTATGAAGAGGTTAAGAAGCCATTACTGGCTAGTTTTAATTATTCATACATAACAGGTGTTTTGTCAAACTCTCAAACAGAAGGTCTTATTTCACTGCTTTTGAAACAGGAAGCAAATGGCCAATATAAAGACCCAGCATATTTAAAAAATTGGAGACCAATAACACTTCAATGTTATGATGCTAAGATCCTGGCAAAATGTTTGGCTTTACGACTTAAGTCTGTTTTACCAAATATTATCCATCAAGACCAATCAGGTTTCTTACAAGGAAGAAATATAGGAAATAATATTAGACAGTTATTAGAAATCATAGAAAATTATAATATAGAGAATAAAAAAGGATTAATTTTTGTTGCCGATTTGGAGAAGGCATTTGACAAAATTAGCTTAGATTTTATATGTAAAAGTTTATCCTTTTTCAATTTTGGCAACTCAATACTACACTGGATCAAGACGCTATATAAAAAAGCTAATTGTAGAATTATAAATAATGGAAACATGTCGGGGAAAATACCTTTAGTAAGAGGTCTTAAACAAGGGTGTCCTTTGTCTCCATACTTATTTATTATTGCAATGGAAATATTAGCGATTAAAGTCAGATTAAATAAAAATATTGAAGGGCTCATTAATGATAATATTGAAAGTAAAATAACAATGTATGCGGATGATACAAGTTTCTTCATTAGCCCTGATCCTCTTTGTTTACAGAACCTTATAAATCTTTTGGACATCTTTTCAGAGCAATCTGGGCTTAAACTTAACTATGATAAATGTAAAATATTAAGGATTGGAAGTTTAAAGAAAACATCTTTTCAAATGAAATGTAAAGTGCCTGTTATGTGGACAGATGGACCAGTTAACATACTTGGTGTTGTGATCCCAGAGAATCTGGAAGATATAAATTCAGTAAATTATGAAAATCGACTAAGAAAGTTGGATAAAATTCTGCAATTGTGGAAAGGGAAATATTTAACTTTGTATGGTAAAATATCTATTGTTAATTCTTTAATTATTCCTCAATTTATTTATTTATTTTTGTCTTTACCAGCTCCATCACAAATTTTCTTTAAGTGTTATGAGCAGAAAATCTTCGATTTTATCTGGGATGGCAAGCCAGAAAAGATAAAAAGAAAGGTTTTGTACAATGACTATCAATATGGGGGTCTGAAACTCCTTAACCTTGAAGCTATGTGTTTGTCTTTAAAAGCATCAATTGTTTCAAAGATGTACATTAACAATGAGTGGTACACAAGTGTCCTATTGGACAAAAAACATATATTGTATCATAAAAAACTGTATCCTTTTTTACAAGTGATACCTTCCCATTTTCCATATGTAGAGAGTCTGTTGGGAAACATCTCAGGGTTCATAAAGGAAACAATCCACTCATGGTGGTGCTTTCAATTTTATGTACCAGAAAAAAGAGAGGACATTTTGCAGCAGATAATATGGATGAATTCCAATATACTAATAGACGGAAAACCTTTCTTTTGGAAAAACATGTTTGAAAGAGGTGTTATCTTTGTTAATGACATTATCAATGAGAACGGTAAAATTATGGAGTATGAGGAATTTAGAACTTTGTATGGTGATGCTTGTTCAAAGTTTTTCTTTAACCAGCTCATTGGAGTAATTGGAAAAAAATGGAAAAAGATAATTAACAATGGAACTACTAAACTATATGTTTGTAAACCTCCAATAAGTAACTCTAATTGGCAAAAGGGAATTAAAATAAATAAAAAAATATATAATTTTTATTTAATAAAAAAGTCACTGAGGGTTGCCCCATATAACACATATAGAAAATGGGAGGACTACTTTGACTGCCCGCTGCCGTGGGATAAAATATTTAAACTAATCTATAAAACTACTGTTGATGTACAAAATCGTTATTTTCAAATTAAAATTATATATAATTTCTTACCCACTGGAAAAATGTTGAAATTATGGAATATAACAGAGTCAGATGACTGCCGTTTCTGTTGTCAGGAGTCTGAATCCACCCTGCATTTGTTTTGGTATTGTCATATTGTGTCTCAATTTTGGGTGGAAGTTGAAAAAATGTGTTTAAAGATTGGTCTGTCTATTAAGCTTGATGTGGTTTCTGTTTTACTGGGAGAGTTCATCAACAGTCATGATTTAGTTAATTTAATCATTGTACTTGGTAAAAGGTTTATTTTTAAAGCCAAAAATAGTTTCTCACTTAGTATTAATTTCTTTAAAACATTTATTCAGCATTTCATAACTTTAGAAAGCTATATGGTTGAAACCGATAATGAAGCTAGAAAACATAACAATAGATGGGAAGTTCTCAAATGTTTATACTGAAAATGTAATTTGTGGATGAATGATTTCATTCAATGTGGGTGAATGAATGTGAATAAGTGTGTGTGTGTGTGTGTGTGTGTGTGTGTGTATGTGTGGGGGGGAGGGAGTGTGGGAGGGAGGTTTTTTGGGTTGGTACATTAACTGTGTAAACGTATTCTGTGTTGTGATTTATGTTGATTTAATAAAAAAAAAAAAAAAAAAAAAAAAAAAAAAAAAAAAAAAAAAACTGCTGCATCCAGCCTGGTGGGAACACATCTAACCAGGACATGGACTCACAAGGACCTGAAGCTCAGGAGCCGAATCGATTCCCCGTCTAATTTATGTCCTGTTGAGACAGATCCCTTTTAAAGAACTCGGGCAGTAAAAACACCTGACGTCAAACATCCAGGCTGCTTTGCATTCCCGTTTCATGAGGTTTACAGGATTTCATTATAGAGTCTGAGCTCCTCCCCGGCCGCCCAGAGATGTGCCAGCTTCTCTTCACATTTGGCAGAAGTGCTGCATCGCTGCGAGCGAATCCAGCAGCGCGGGGCAGAGGACAGGCAGGAAAGCTGTAATTACTCCATTCCTATTTTGCTGGTCAGCATGGCAGGCTCATAAAACAAATTGAAATGGCAAAGCTTTCATCTTTGAATGAATATTGTATCACAAATGGCACCTAAGCTAATATCCCAGTCAAGCTTTTAAAATTGCTAAAGTAAGAAAGCAGAGGGAAGGCGGATAAGGACAGTAGGAGGAACACAGAGCTGATTTCATAAGCGTCAGTGTTCCCATTAGAGTTAAATCATTGTCTTCAGAAGTAGCCTCAACATTAAGTAGAACAAATTACATTACAGACAGTGCATTCATTATACTGTATCTGAGTGCTACAACCCTACTGATGCTACGGCTCATCTCCCAAGGAACAGGACTTGATGTACGCTTGAAACACTTGAATCCTCTTATCCAGGATGATTTCACACATAATGCATAAACTGCTTTAAACAATCTACCTTCAGTCCTGGTACAGAAGAAAGCACACACTCTTTCGGTTCACTGGTTTTTACATATCAGCACATCATAAAATATATATAGTCTTTACCAGGTTCAGAACCCTATGTCATGCAAAAACAAAAACATTTATGAAGCAAACATGAAACCAAACGTGAAAAGATGCGCTTTAAAAACTAACTCCTTCCTGCTTTTAGATATTTGAAAGTAGCAGCAAACTTGGGTTTGAGCTATTTTTTGGGATGTAATTACTAATATGTTATGTTGGTTCTATATCTACAGAATATGAATCTATTTTCCATAAAATCTGAATATTACACAACACCAGTAATAGACAGGATTTGTATTGCATTGGCTTGATGACAAGTACGGTATGATGCCAAATGCACATGGTCATTTGGTTCTACATACATGAACTTCACTAACACAGAGGCTTTAATATTACCATGGCCTATCCTTTGCAGCTACAACAGCTTTAACCCTTCTGGGAACGATGTCCACTAAGTTTTAAAGTGTGTTTATCAGACCATTCTTTAAAAGGACAGCATGTGTGAGGTCAGACACTGATGTTGGACAAGAGTGCTTGGCTCACAGTCTCTGCTCTCATTTGTGCATCATCAGTTTGACGGTCAAGTTACTCCACACTGAATATGTGTGCTTACGGACCAGGCATTGCACAGTCATGTTGTTAAAACTAAGGAGTCCATCTTTAAAATGTCACCACAGTGTCGGAAGCATAAAATTGTTAAAATCCTCCATATTTTCCATGTGGTAAAGTGCAGAAAGGCATAAGAAATGCCTTACCCAGACTCATCCATTACTACCAGATAGAAAAGCTTGGTTTGTCTATGCAGAAAACAGGTCTGCACTGTGGTGTGCCCGGGGGTGCTGCTTTTTCCAACATGGCATTCAAGACTTTGAATTACTCTTGTTGAGGCTTGGATGCAGCTGCCCAGCAAATGGAAACCCATGCAAAGAAGTCTTCTAGCATTGTCCCGGAGCTTATCTCAAGACCACATGAAGTTTGGAGGTCTGTAGCCACCGACTCTACAGAAAGTAGATCCCAGTAGTTGCTCCCATTTGCTTTCACAACCACTAACAGTTGGATTTGTAATAATTAGCAGCAAGGAAATGTCATTAGTGGACTGCACAGGTGGCACCCTGTCAAGGACAGTGGTCGTCACTAACCTCTTGACAAGAACCCATGTGCTTGATTTTACACACCTGTGACCAAGGACAGGATTGTACCTCCTGAATTCAATCATTTGAAGGTGTGACCCGATACATTTGGTTAGTGTATGTCCATGCACTGCACTCAGTACTTGATCAGGACTCCATCTGCATGAAGTACTGCATCAATGCGATGCGGCATGGAGGCAATCAGCCTGTGGCTCGGCGGAGGCGTTAGGGAAGCCCAGGTTTCTGAAGCAATGTTGTATAGAAAAGTTGGCCAATATTTCTTCATAACAATGTGAGATACAAGCATTTATACAGACAGGCACCACTTCAACTACCACTTAAAGTAATACTAAGCCATGAGGAATACTTAATTTTTAGTCACGGCTTTTCATTCCCGTTTCATGTTTTTTTTATAATAAAATTTTCACATTTTTTATCATGTCCTGATACATAAAATCAAAGTATTGTGCTTAATTTTTACTGTAACGGTAGGTCTTAAATAATTTTGACACTTCTATGCTTTGTTTTCATCTTTGAGTTTTGTTTTTTTCTTATTAAACTTGAAAGATTGTTAAGAAAGCCCTTACATATAAAAGTCGCAGTTTCCTTCAACAAGATGAAATAGTCTGCCTGTTCTCATTTTCCTTTTACTTTACTAGCCAGCAGAACTGGTAGCTTTGCTTTCAGATTCAGCTACGTGCAAGAACCACACCAACAACACATTTGTGGAGACAACCTTTTCAATCAGTCAGGCTGTGTTTTATTAGCCTTCAGTTCTTAATGAGCTTTTCCCACAGCTGTCAATACAGACCTCAGGCTCATGAGACATAAATAAGAATGAACTTCAGCTGTTGGCTAAAAGCTGACCTTCAGCTTGCAGGAAGGTAACTAAATCTGCTGCACTGTCCTGCCAGCAGCCGGGCAGACAAACCGAAAAGGCAACACTTCCAGGACAAACAGCTCCTCTAGTCTCTGGGCTCACATAACCAGCTGAGAAGTTGTCCTGTCTCAGTTCATTTAGGGGAATTGAAAGAAATCTAAAAGATAAACCTCTTCTCTTTTCATCCAATGTCATGCAGCTGCTAAATGAAAATCATCAACCTGTGTTTGGATGGTATTCTTGTATCTTTGACAATAAAAAGCTCCTGTTTTCTTGTTTCTCTACAACCAAGGTACAGTTTTAATCAGGATTTAAATCTGTTGCACTGTAAACATCCATCCATCGTCTACTACTGCTTATCCTTGAAGGACCGCATAGGGGCTGGTGTCCATCTCAAGTCATGAGGCAAGCAGTGAGGTACAACCTGGACAGGTACACCAGTCTATCACAGAGCCAAACACTCATACCTAAGGGCAATTAAAAAAGACCAATTAAACTAACAGTCATGTTAGTTTAATTGTGGAAGGAAGCCAATGTCCCTTTAGGGGCTCAGTAAATGGTAAACTATAACAGTACTATAGATCTTTGGTCATGTACAGCTAAGGCGTGTTTTTGATCACATGGATATACTGTAGATATAAGAAAAAACTATAAATGTATCTAAAAATGTACTAAATAAAATGCAGTTTCTGTCGAGGAATGAATTAGAACCACATGCTTATTTCCACTTAAACTGGCAGAAACAATCCAACACAGACATATCAGGTAGACATAATAAGAACATCAATACTTAGCATTTTAAAATTAGAATTTGAAATCAGACAATGGAAAACAGTCTACAACTGGAAGACGTTCAAAATGACAGGCTGCAAGAAGTATCCAAAGCCCCTAGAATGTCACCATGAGACCTACAGCAGATTATTGCTCCTGTTGATATAAAAGTGCATACCTGTACATTCAGAAAGAGGTTGACCAAGTTTTACTTTCCTGGGATGAAGGAAACTAATTGCTCCTTAAAGTTAGAGTCTGCAATTTTTCCGGAAGTTTCCACAAGTCCCTTTTTTAATAACTGCACATGCGCAACACCACCACACCTGCTCTTGCGCTCCTCCGGGGATTTCGTGAAAAAAATCTCCCAAATCCAAATGCGGAATGATCTACGGTCGTCTTTGCTTGTTTTCTACTCGTCCACCACCGGCAGCACGTCTTCATATAGGAGACAGATGTGGAAACGGCGTATGGCTGACAAGTTTGTCCCCTTTCAGCTACTGAAATTAGAAATAGTGACGCAACATGCGGTCTCCCTGTGGGTAAACCGGCACCTATGTATTTATAAACTACTAATTCTGAGTTATAAGAACGCTTTCATTTTGGATGTAATGTTATTAGACTTTGCCAGAATATGTATTTATAAAGCAATACTTGATTTTTGCTAATTAAAAGCCAAATTAGTTACACACTGTCCCTTTAATGAAAGAATCCTGGTGGTTCTTGGTGTTTACCTGTGTCTAAATCACTCTCTTTTCCAAAGATAACAAAACTGTTCTTTAAGTAATGTTAACATTACTTAAAGAACTGAATATATAATTACTGCATGTCGTTCTCTGTCTAAAAGGATTCAGAGGATATTATTTGCTTTCCAAAGCCATCGTCTGACTGTGACTATTCTGTCATTTCTAAGTTTCCGACTGTGTGCATGTGTTTGTCATTCTGATCATGTCAGGAAGCGTGTGTGTTTTTGATGAGTCACCACAGATACAGCAGCGGCTGCTGAGCTACGTGAGCAGATAACAGCGGTTCTCTTCCAGTGGCCCCAGGCTCTGCCAACAAGACTTCCTCTCTGTCGCCTCATCTTTACCCAGCACCACTTCACGTCACGGCCGTGTTCACATCCAAACGCCACAGGCCTTGTAAAGTGGGTCCCACAAACTATACACCCAACCTGACACAGGGACTGAAAGTTGAAGGCTGCTTTTGTTATTAAGCGACCCGTTTTTAAACACTTAACAGAAAAAAAATACTGTAAAAGGAAAATGCCTTTTCTGTTCACTACAAATTTCAAATTTGCTTTTTTATTTTATTTGAGAAAGTAAATATAAAGAAAAGGCAATAAAACCAAGATATCAGGAGGTGACTGGAATGATGATCGGTGATCAGTTGATCAGAAACAAAAAGCATCACTGACATGTTTAAAAAAAGGAGGGAAAAATAGGAGTGAGTTGTTTCAACATAGGAAATGGTATTTTCTTCAATGTTATCACGGCTGCTATTTTCAACAGAGTTACAAGGTTGGTAAATGACAGGAATCTGCATGTAACACCGCTAGGCTGCTCTATTTTAACCTTTTAAGGAGTCCAAATGTGTCTGTCACAGATCATGTTGGACCAGGAAATATTGATGGGCTTTTGAAATGCCATTTTCTCTTGCAATGATAGAATCATAGTCTTTCAGTTCTAATTTCTCCCCGGTGAGTTATTTTTTTGTAACAGGCTATGAAACTTTTACATGTTAATTTTGGTGAGATATTAATCTGTAACTCCTTAAAAAAAACTAAACTCTTGTACAAAATGGATTCATTACAGACGGACTGGATTATTTCAGTGTTTTCTTGTTCATTTCAATCATTACAGCTTGAAAAATCCAAAGTCCAGTTTCCCATTTCAGGACATTAAAAAACAGGACATTACTTAGGACCAATAAAAATTATTTTAATGCACTGATGTTATGTTATCACTCCGCAAAATAATGGGGAAGACTTGTTAGTTGTGACAGATTTTGACACCATGCACAGTAGGGCTGTGCATAAAAATCGATATAAAGATTAATATCGATATTTTTAAAAACGATTTAATATCGATATTCTGGCTTTCAATATCGATATACCTCCCAACCTCTAGGGGGCATTATTACAGCGCAACCATTACAGTTCACAGCGAAGGAGAGCAAGTGAGACGAATTTGTGGACCGGCCGACAGGATTTTAGAAGCTCCTTTGTCCCTAAAATCAGATGTTTGGGCACATTTTTGGTTTCTGTGACACGTTAAATGCATTGAAGCAAATGCACTTTATTTTCCTGTTAATATGTCTGTGATCAATAAATAGAACATAAACATAATATTTGGCTGATTTTGGTGATTGAATCACTGAGCATTAATTCAAAGTAATAAATATCGATATTGGAATCAAAGCAAGCTGAGCTATGTATCGAGAATCGTATCGTATCGTGAGCTGTGTATCGAGAATCGTATCGAATCGGCTCATCCTAGATGATACCCAGCCCTAATGCACAGGTTAATCAGTAACAGAACAGCTGGCTGTTTAGAGTATTCTATCAACAAATTTGAAAGGAAAATTGAGTGGAAGGAAAATAACCTGTAAAAAAAAAAAAGGCATGGACTGTGGTTCAGTGGTGCAAAGTAATCTTTTTTTAAAGAAAGTGAACTGAAAGAGCGGAAGGACATAGTTTCTCCAGTCAGAGACAATTCTTTCATGTCATCTGCCAGTGTTGGTCCACTGGGTTTTATCAAGTCCGCAGCCAGAGCACGCTTGTACAAGGACCATTCGGAGCCCTCAATGCTTCCCTCTGCTGACAACATCTCTGGAGAGGCTGATTGTATTCTCCAGGACTGTCCACACTGCCCGAGGTATCGGTACCTGCTTTTAATGACCACAGTGTCACCAAGCTGAACAGGTCAGATAACTGACTTTTTTAAACCCCATTCAGAACCTATGAGGTTTAGGTAAAGAGGAAAATAATAGATACCAGAGGAAAACATCCAGACAAGCTGAAGGCCACCATTAGCAGCCAACCTAGGGCTTTTTTACCCCCTCAGGTCAGTTACAGGCTGATCACCTCTGTGCCATGCTGCACTGATTCATCCACAGTACTTCAAGCAAAAGGAGCCTGGACCATTATGAAATATACTTAGAAACACTTGCATTTGGATTTTTAATCCGTTTCAGCTAGATCATATTGAAACAACTTAAACTAAATTGCATTTTGACATGACCTGTTTTATGTGTAAAGTGTGTTGAGATGATATCTGCAGTGAATAAACACTATATAAATACATTGAAGTGGGCCAAGGAGTTGGACGGCTTTCAAACTTGACCCAGAAAACTGAGAAACAAGATCATCTAGCTGTCTGTGGCTTTCCGGTGGCGGTCCTGTCCTAAAGTTTCTGCACTCTGGACACTGATTGGACACAGCTCTGCTCACCTTTAGTGTGTGATCACAGTGCATTCAAGCGGCAACTGAACACCAAGAAATACCAATCCAGCAGCCACAAAAACCCTTAAGGGGTTCTGAATTATTCAAACAAGGCCCTTGAAACACTGAAACACTTTCGTCTATGCTGGCTGGTTCTAGACTCTGCCGCCCTCCCTGCCCCCCCAAACTATAAAGCACTCTTCCATGCATGTTGCTCCAGAGAGTACACAAAGTGTCAGCAGAAGTGCTTTACAACCAAAACCAGACTGAGTACACTAGTCTGCCCGAGGCCCGTAGTCAGATAGAGACCATATCTGACAGATAACCGTCCTCTACAGCAAAAATAGCTTTGATATAAAGAAACACTGATTTAAATTCTTCTCACGGAGTGATGTTTTACACTGAAATTATGTCTGGAGCCCATTCCAGCAGGGTGAGATCTTCTTTAATTAAGATCGCCTAATGTCACGTTCAAACCCTCAGATGTTCTTCATGTGTGATGCAAGAATGGGGCTCCTGTTCTTGCACAGCTAGAAGAAATCATTTTGAACTAGCCAGCTCAGTTCTTTAATATTACAGATTTTCATCTATCTTTCAGCTACTAAGCATGACTAAGACACTTGAACGTTTTGAGAGAAAGGTTTTATACGCTTTACTCTCCCACCTACTAATTACATAACCTCCTAATTATGCACAGTGTGCATTTGGGTGACCGACATCGCATCTGGCAGAGAGCATCAAGGTGATGATCTGGTTTTAGTAAAGACTGCAGCTGACAAGCGACTTTTCGCGCATTAAAAAGTAGATTTTAAAACAATTTCCTTCCATCTATGAGATTTATTGCCCCTATGTAAAACAACTCAGATGAAGAAGAGTACAGTAAGGACTGGACAGAGCAGGTTTTTGATTTGCAATCGATTCAAGCGTCCTTGTGAGTGTTTTAGGGTTATAAATGTGCATAAACAATGTCCAAATTGTCAGAAGATATCTAGGCCAAAGTTGTCATATATTTGATCTAAAAGTGAGAATTTTTTTGTCTAAATCAGATTTGTTTTGTCATTTATTTGTGGCTTAGATGTAAAGTTGAGCCAAGATCGACAAGCAGGAAAAAACAAAAAAACAACGATTCACACCTGGATTGATTTCACCATTGCGAGCCCAACAGCCTAACTTTGGAGCTACAATGCTCAAAAACTGCATAAGTCAATAACTCTTAATTTGTTCCAGTCACTGCTTTGTTGTCTCTCCAAGCTGCCTTTTCTGAACTCAAATTAAACATTATAATTTTGTCCACATCAAGTCAAGACTGCATTATCTCTGTAACAAGGTTAAAAACCTCAGTTTAAGGTACAGAGGTACAGCGACTGTTTGACCGAGTGGTTGTTGTGGTTGGAAATTGCAGTAAATGCAGAACCACTGCTTTTTAAAAACAAACTCGCCTCCATCTCTGCACAGCCTGTTCTGCACACATGTTCAAGGCTTCTTGTTTCAATCTACCAGTACAGCACAAATACACTCAGTGACCAATTTATTACGTACACCCGTTCAATTGCTTGTTACCACAAACAGCCGTTCAGCCATCGTCATGATTATTGGTGCCAGGCTGGCTTGTCTGAGCATTTCCCTCAGGTTTACAGAGAATAGTCAGAAAAATAGAAGAAATTCAGTTGTGAAGGCGATAATGACTCATTGACGTCAGAGTTTAGAAAATGGGGAGACTGGTCTAAGATAATTGAAAGGCTAACCTGGAAACCCAGATTAATAATGCGCAGCTCTCTCCGTTCTACACGTTATCCATCTGGGTCTGCTCCCATCGAATCCATCTGGAGAAAGGCGGGACGTTTAAGCAGAACTTTCCGAGCTGATTGGGCAAATCTACCAAAGGTTGGTATTAGCTAATGCTGGTGAAGATTATCAGTCATCCAGATCATGGTCATTCCAAATAAAAGTAAAAAACAAAGCAACTGGACTTGTTTTCCGTATTTGAAGACGTTTCGCTTCCTCTCCAGGAAGCTTTCTCAATTCAAAAAGTCTGGAGTAATGTGGAGTACCAAGCTTTATACTACTATCCAAACAAAGGCCTTGTAATGGCTTAGACAACATGCAAATACAACCGAAACAGGTCCACCCCTTAGTAATGGGCGGATAAACTCTCAAAAACCTATAATGCAGCTATAGGATTAATTCCAGCCAATCATTACTTCAACCTCACCCTTATACGAGTGATCAAAACATTGTTCCTTTAAGCCAGGCCAACAACAACCCTAACGACTCCTCGTAACAGAGGAGTGGACCAGTGTCGGTTTAATCTGCTGTCTTAATGTCTTTAACGACCGCCCATTACTAAGGGGTGGACCTGTTTCTGTTGAATTTGCATGTTGTCTAAGCCATTGCAAGGCCTTTGTTTGGATAGTAGTATAAAACTTGGTACTCCACATTACTCCAGACTTTTTGAATTGTGAAAGATTCCTGGAGAGGAAGCGAAACGTCTTCAAACTACGGAAAACAAGTCCAGTTGCTTTGTATTAGCCAATCACGGTATCAAATAAAAACGTAAGCAGCAGGCACCATGAGAAACCACAACAAGTTATGTTGGTCAAAGCACTTCTTGTTGTTCTTCTTTCAAAGAAGAAATTGTGGTTTCTTTAAAAACAGATGTGATAGCAGCAGCTACGTGTGCGTCCTCCTGCGCGCTGCCACGTTTATGTTGTTTTGGCTGTGGGCTCGGCAGCTCTTGCTTTCATCACAGATGGTATGCCCCACCTTAAACCACCATACTGCAACAGGATTGGCCCCAAACCGTTTTTGGTTCGGTCACAAATAGTTGAAGCCAGAAAGGTACAAGATGGTTTCTCGTGTGTATGTGAACGCACAAATACCACGAGAATTCAGCTCGCAGGCAAGGTTATTGAAAGGCAGCAGTAGCTGAAATAAACAGCCGACATAACCAAGACATGGAGGATACCATTGCTGAATGCACAACCCGTCAAACGTTAAAGCAGATGGGCAACAACAGCAGAAGAGCCCACTGCGTGCCACTCCTGTCAGCTACAAAGAGGAAATCGAGGCTACTATTCTCAGACAACCAGATCAGACGATAACGGATTGGAAACTTCTTGCATGGTCTGATGATTCATGATATCGACTACAACATTCAGATGGTAGAGTCAGAATTTGAACATGATCGCATGGATTTGTCCTGCCCTGCATCAACAGTTCAAGTTGTTGGTGTAACCATCTGGGAGATGTTTTCCTGACACACTATGGCCCTACTGGCACCAACTGAGCATCCTTCATATACCACAGCCTTTTTTAGTGTTGTTGCTGCCCATACTCATCCCCTTATGACCACAGTCACGTTATACCCCATCCTCTTATGGCTACATTCAGCAGGACAGCCACCTTCAGATCTTCCAAAACTGGTTTCTTAAACCTTCATTGTTCATTGTGCTCCAACGACCTCAACATTCACCAATAGAGCATCTTTGGGATGTGGTGGAACAAGAGAATCTCATCACGGATCATTACAGGTGACAAACCTGCAGGAATGGTTGTGATGCCATCCTGTCAGTTTCCACCTGAGTGATTTTCTAACGTCTCGTTAAATCTTTGCCACAAAGCATTAACGCCATTCTGAAGGCAGAAAAGAGTCAAGATGTACCTAATAAAGTGGCTGCTTCCTGTAGTTGGTCGTTTATTTATTTTATGCCATACACAATGGAGGTGCCAAGCCCTCATGGGTTTACAAGACACACAATCATACGCAGACAGAGACACACAACATCATTCATTAAACATGTTTCCACTTTCGAAGATGCCAAGCTATTAAAACATACCGAGCTAACTGAAAAATATAAATCTTAAACAAGCAGCTTATCTTTATCCCACTTGTTAAACAAATTTGGACCAACACAAAGGACTTTATCAAACTGCTCACTGCTTCAAGCCATACATAGGGTATAATAAAACAAAAAGTGCATTTCATTTTCAGTTTCATTTAAGTCACACAGAAAACATTTCTGGTCCTCCTCTGGGACTGAGTGGAATTGGCCAGTTTCTAATGCTAGGGGTGAAATATACCGGATCTGAGTTGTGAACACTGACCTTTAGTCATGTTATGTGACATAAGGCTCTGGACAATAAGCAATTTTTAATAAAGTGTAAGTTCATAGTTTGGTTTTGGTTTGTATGTAAATATTTTTTTACCTTTAAAATCATTCTCTCTATTTTTGGCTAGAAAATAGAGATACGAAACGTTTTTTCCACAAATACATAGCACTACATCACTACAACTTAAAGTAAATTATGTTCTACTTTGTGCATTCTGAGAGATGTATAGACTGCTTTTGGTCCTTGGAAAGTTTTAATCGATTGTGACATATTTGAACAAACTGCTTATTCTAAATGCAGTCTAAACTTGGACATAACGCAGACTTAACATTGACTCATGTCTAAACGAGGCATACGCATCACCTTAATACTAAGCATTGTTGCTCTGTGAGTAACATCTCAGAGGTAGAGCTTCATTCAGACAACTCACAAGCTCAGAGTGTTACTGCTATAGATGATGAAGCAAACAGTAATGACAATGAGAAATGACTATTTTCTATCTGATTAGTGCTGCATTTACTGTATATATCTGTTAAATGTTATTCTGACAAAGCTGCAGTGCATGCAATGAAACATTTAAAATCCCAATATGGGATACAGAGCAGCTGTAAACATAACCCAAACAACCTCTCTATGTCTGGCTGCAAAACAATGCAAGTTTTTTTCTTATTTTCTCCCTCTGGGGTTGAATAAAATGACAGTAAAGCTTCTGCTTGTGGCTCAACGAGTCCGATTGTGAGGTGTTGACTATTTGTAAAGAACCTGAATCACTCTTGATCAGATCCAGTTTAAAATCTAAAATACCAGGAAGAAACACAGGAGATAATAGCAGACCCAGAAGACTTCAGGCCTATATATGATAATGCATAAGAAGTTCAGGGTTCCTGCACATTATTAATTTCAAAATTGCATAATTTTGAAGGTTTGTGTCTGTAATTTTCTAATTAAACTGGACATTTTAGTGCAAAATATCTGTGTATATGATGTTATAAGTTCCATAAATCATGAAACAGTGTTAGTGAAACTGGCTTCCAGTTTTTCTAAATGTATGTGACTTTTACATTGTTTTTTTTAAGAATCTGAATTAACTCAATCACAACTATAATAGTTAAAGAAGGACTACAATGTCCTATAGTAAATGTGGATTATGTTATGTGGATTATCACAGTTTATGACATTTGGTATCTTTATTTTGCTTTAAAAATGTCCATAAAGTCGCAGGTGGTTTAACATTTTAAACCAAACCCAGTTTAGGAAGCATACGTAGATCCAGTTCAAGAAACATCAGAAGTTGTCTAAAGTTCAGAACGTCACAAAATTGAAGTGTTTTCAGTCAGAAAGTCTAAAATGCACGCACCGATGGGTCAAATGATAGACAAATAAAGAAATATTTCCCTTTATAGTGCCACAGAGGGGAAATTTGTCTCTGCATTGAACCGTTAGGGAGCAGTGTGCTGCAGACACAGTGGTGCACGGTGAGCAATTTGTGGTCCAGGGTCCTGCTCAGGGCCCCAGGGTGGCTTTATTCAGACTGTTTCTAACAGCCGGGCTTTGGGGCCTCTCCAATATCCAAACGTCCGGCTCTCTAACCACTAGGCAGTGAGGTAGAAACCAGATATGATGTGAAAAATCAAACATAAGGCATACAATTTAACTATAAATGCATGTTATGAAACACCCTTCATTATTCAGAACTTGAAAATAGGAGAAAAAAGCTAATTCCAGACTGTAGGAACCCTGAAATTACATGCAAACTGCAACAACATGAAGGGGCAGCAATCCTGCAGGTGCCAACAGGCAGCAGGGTTGCAAACTAAAACACATGGTTCAGTTTGCCCTTCTTAACAGAATGCACCAACCAGGTCGAACCGATCGTTGCTGTTCTTCAACAATACATCCGGCTTTTCCAGTTTGCCAAAGTGCACATGAAAAATGCTTTGTGCGTTGGCACCAAACCATCCTGAAATCCAGGTGGTGCTCTCACGTACGGCTCAGACATTTTGATGAAGCTGTATGGAATAGAAAACACCACCACTCAAGGTGAATGCGATCAAAAACTGTACTCTGGTGCGCCGATTTACACGCCGTGATGTCTCAGAGCGGCGTACACAAAATGCCCAGAACATTGGCGATCAGCGTGTTACTTCAGTTAAGGAATAGAGTCGGTTTTAAAAAGCTTTCATTGTACATTCAAGGTCAAATCCTGTAAAACATTATAAATACACCTGGTTGCTACAAACAGCAGCTATGACTAGAGGTACTATGGTAATGGAGGCAAAGTAAATCTGATCAAGTGCTTTCATCAGGTCGCAGCCGGCTATGTTTTTTGTCAGCGTTTTGAGCTGTTGGCTCATTATTCAACTTTTATATTAAACATATTTTGTCTGTTGCTGCTCTGTTGGCAGTGACAGCCCTGACTGCAGACTCCTCTGGGAAATCAGCCCACTTCCTGTTGCATCGGAGGCAGAGGGGCAGAGAGTGGAGGGAAGAACGGGGAGGATAGGAAGAGGCTGCGCTACAGTTATTTAGTCAAGCTGTACTTTTCATCCTTCTTGTGTGAGAAACGGGGTCAGTGTAGCTCCTACACCACAGCACCTGCTGCCGAGTGGTGATGTGAACGCTCCATGCCGTTTCCTGACTATTTCAGCTGCTCTTTGCATGTAATGTAAAGAAACACCAAAAACACACTTCTTTTTTTCATGAGAATACACTTTCAGGGGATGAAAGCTTAATCATGGATAATTCTGTTTACGGGGATGCAGTGACAGGATCATGTTACACATGGGCAGAAAAGAGAAGGGAAGCACGTGTGGTTCCATGTTCTACTCTTTAGTCAGTGGCATGTAGCGTACAGCTGTGGGTGATATTTTTCCCCCAGGGGTCAAATATCCAGACAAAGAGTTAAGTAATTAGTTAAACTGATTATGTAATATTTAGAAATATATATTTTTTACTTTAAATACCAAAATTTTAAAATAGCTAAATGAAATAAGCCTTCATAATGCTTATCAGCAGACGGGACTGCGAAGGTCTCGACAATCTGCTGCGCTTTGGACTTAATGAAACCCAGTGGACCAACAGCAGCAGATGCTGTGGCCCCTCCAATCATCACAGACTGGATTTTGCGCCACTGGAACCTTGATTTCCCTTAATAAATGCTAGACTTGCTTTTGTCTGAAAATACAACTTTAGACCACTTAGCAAAAGTCCTGTCCTTTTCCTCCGTAAGACGTCTGATGTTGCCACTGGTTCAGGAGGGGCTTGAAAAGGCGTGCTCCGATGGTGCAGGGGTAGTGAACACTACCCATGTATGGAGGCCTTAGTCCCCTCTCTCAAACCCCCTTTCATTTCAGCCAACTTTGCTAAAACAAGCCACTTGGGCCACAAGAACCCAGGAAAAGAATATATATATATATATATATATATATATATATATATATATATATATATATATATATATATATATATAAAAGAGCAGCTTGACACAAGGAATGAAACAGTTGTGTGCAACTTCTTCTACCCCATTTTTACCTTCCACTCAACTTTCTCTCAGTTTGCTGTGACACAACAGTGTGAAAAGCAAGCTTCTTTAGCAATTATCGCTTGCGGCATCAGTACCTGCCTGCTGGAGAATGGTCAAGCATGCAGTCATCCTAGTTACAGTGTAGCCCATAAAGTCTCCATAACATAGCACTTCAGTCAGGTTTTATAACTTGTTGTCTGATAAACTAAATATTCCATTGACATAAGCTGCAAGCCACAAAGTGAGCAGAAATCAAATACTTGATGTATGTCAGTCTGCGTAAAAAATTAATGTAGGCCATAACCTTTATAGTTAGTATGATTTTCACTCTTTGAATTGGAATACTGGAAGAAATTAGGTTTTAAAACGGCTCCTGTTTCTGATGCGCACCTTTGTTTTATTCCTTTTTAAACTCCAACGGGATGTCGAATCCCAGGACTCACAAATGTGGCTTTATTCAACTTTCTCACACTGTGGACAAACGCCTTTTAATGTCCAAAAGCTGACTGTTTTAATCCTTACGCCATCCTGTCGCTTTTGAAATGAAACGCCAAAAGAAAATCTCAGCATCTGTAAAATGGCAATGAGCTTATTTACGGCCACTTTATTTACTCTGGAAACCAGGGGGGAAAAAAACATCCAACATGGCCATTTGCCGACAGAACAGAGATATCTTCTGCCGTCTACTTTGTTTGCCCATCACAGCACATACCTGGTTTGGTTACATGCTCCCACAGCGCATCTCGATGCAACCTTGTGGATCCGGACGGTGAGAAGCCGCCAGCATCCTTATCGCCGCTGCAGAGGAGCGCTGGGCATGGGACTGCGGCGAGACTTCTCCAAGGATGAGCCGGGGTCCGGGGCGCACTGCGCCGCCACGAAGCACACACAAAACCCCGCCGCCGTGGGACCAACACGCAGCTTTTTTTTCAGGCGCACCGGCGTGGAGACACGCAGACCCAGAGGAGCACAATCACGGTGCAGCAGACTGGTCAGATACACGGGGAAGAGGACGGGGACGCTCCGGGATGAAGCGCCTTTTTACGCGCACGTAGTCCCTGTAACAGCGGGCTTAAATCTCTCAAATCTCCACGGATATCCAAAGATGGTAAACAATGCTGAAAACATTGAGATGAAATAAACATCCAACAAGTGACGGACTTGAGGTAAAAACGGAGACCACCGGTGGGCGGGCAGGCAGCAGGAGGGGGAGGAGGGGGAAGAGCCGCCCCGCGTCACAGACCTTCTCCCTGGCAAAAAACGTGAGCTCCTTTATTGCGCAAGCTTACTGCACTGGAAGAATATCTGCAAAAATACAGCGTGGGAATGTTACTGTCGGGAAGAGGACTTTGGTTCTGCTTTATCTCATCGCATAAAGGAGGAAACAGTGATCAATGCCTCATGAACAACTCTAATAACCTAAACTTCCAAATTCAGTTTACCGGCTGTCTCCAACATGCTGTCTCATACTGCATTGCTGTAGCACAGAAAGCAAATATTTGGCGCAAAGGAAGACAAAAATATAGCTAAAACTCACACAAAAGGCCCTTGGTGTCTCCTTAATGGCCCTTTGTTATTGTAAGTCTGAATTTTGAAGTCTGAAAAGAACCTTTAAAGTCAGACTGCACACTCGGAGAATCCTCAACGACACAAACCTCAACATCCAATATGGCCGCCACACATATAAAACACCAGGGCAGCTGCAGACAAAAACTATTAATTTGCACTTTTGATTATTTATGTTACCAAATCAGTACAGTTCCAAAAATATCTTCAGATACATTGCATAAAATGACAAAGCACCAACTAAAAAAAAATTAATTACTGTCAAACATCTAACCAGCCAAAACATTTCCTGTTTTTTGTCAGTTTAACCAAAACAATTTCTATGTGCTTGATGCCAAATAAAATTATTTTTTTTGCAGGATATCAGGTAAAGGATTATGTACTTCCTTGCGTCTTGGTCACCCATGGATAACATTTATGAAAAGCTGAAGGAGCAAAGCTGTTACACTAGGACACCGTGAAAACATCCTGCCATCAATCATCACATCATTCAGCAAGGAGACAACAAACATTTGACCCAAATCATATAGTATAAACAAAAATAACCAAACAACAAGGAAATGCATATAAACTTCTGAATTTGACGAAAGTTAATTCTCAAAAAAAATGTGCATAGGAACAATGTTGATAATCCTAACTGACCCAAAACAGGAAGTTTGATTTTATGATACAGTGAGAAAAAAAAATGCCATGTCTTTTTATTTTTTATGTACATTTCTGGTTTAAACTATTTGTTACAGGTAAGCAGACAGACATTTTTTGGGGGCTCAAACCAAAATAAGGGTAATCAAATTTAGTCACAAAATTGAAAAACAAAAACAAAAACAAAACAACAGCACAGAAGGATATCAATCCATCCATCATCTTCCACAACATGAGGGAATCCAAGATATCCCTCACCCCAGCAACATCCTCCAGCTCATTCTGGGAGACCCTAAGGCGTTCCTAGACCAGACAGGATTATAAATTGCCTCCAGTGAGTTCTGGGTCCTCCCTGGGGTCTCCTCCCAGAACCCCCCCAAAGGGAGGTGTCCAGGGGGCATCCTAATCAGATCCCTAAACCTCCTCAATTGACTCCTTTCAATGGAGAAAAGCAGCAGCTCTGCTTTGAGCTCCCTCCCGGATAACGGAGCTTCTCACCCTATCTCTAATGTTGAGTCACCCTCCGGAAGAAGCTCCTTTTGGCCTCTCTTATTCGGGATCTCGTTCTTTCGGTCGTGATCCAGACCTCATGACCATATGTGAGGTTCAGAACATAGACAGACTGGTAAATCGACAGCTTTGCTTTTTGACTCAGCTCTTTCTACGCAACAGACTGGAGCAGCATTCCAATTACTGCAGATGAAGCGCCGATCCGTCTGTCCATCTCTTGTTCATCCTACCATCTCTTGCAAACAAGACACCAAGATACTCCTCCACTTGAGGCAGAGACTGACCACCACCCAGAGGGGCCAATACACCTTTTTCCAGTTGAAGACCATGGCCTCAGACTTACAGGAGCTGACTCTCACCCCAAACTCTTCACACTCAGCAACCTATAGCTTCAGTGCAAACAGGAGCCCATGGCTCGTAGAAGCCAAGAGAACCACATCGGCTGCAAAAAGCAAGGATGGGATCCTTGAGTTCCTAAACGGGACACCCTCCTCTCCACGACTACGCCTTGAAGTCCTGTCCATGAACACCGCAAACAGGATCGTGACAAGGAG
The DNA here is from genome assembly GCF_011125445.2 of Fundulus heteroclitus. Taxonomy (NCBI): domain Eukaryota; kingdom Metazoa; phylum Chordata; class Actinopteri; order Cyprinodontiformes; family Fundulidae; genus Fundulus; species Fundulus heteroclitus. Next base: position 9,229,601 of record NC_046369.1, read on the forward strand.
AAGGAGTCCAAATCGTGTGATGGGAACAGGCCTGATTTTGTGCTGAGAATGTGGATACAGCTCTTCCTTTAGGCATACAAGGACTGCACGACTCTCAAAAGCTGTCCAGTTACCCCACACTCCAGCAGAACCCCCAAGTAAACACATGTAGACGGAGATGGAGAAGCAAACCCCAATTATTCCCACAGCAATTCCACAAGGGTCCAGATGTGGTCCACTGTGCCACAGCCAGGACCAGTGGACCAGAAAGCTGAGGTTCAACAACAAGGATAAATGTAACAATAAATACACATGTAAGGAAAAAGGGGTAGCCCAAATGATCTAATTTATAAACAAAAAAACAGGAAAGATCAGACAGACCTAGGCCATATTTTTCCTTCATTTTAGTAACAAAACGATATATTAAATAATCATCAATAAAAAGGTAACTTAAAATGTATCGAAACGCTGATCTGAATAAATTAAAAAACAAAAAACAAAGCAGCAGTAGTTCAGTAGTTAAAGTTAAACGTATTATGTTAATAAAAATCAAATAGGCAGCTAAGTCACATTATCCCATCGTTTCGTCATTTTTGTACACTGCTCTATATCCCTGAGCATTACATTTCCACATATCTTAGTTTATAAATTATCAAGCAAAATGATTCCTCAGCTGTTGGAGTGTAAATGCTTGTATGAAAAAAGCCTCCTTGACTAAACAGTATTCTTCCTGCATAGAACACGTTTTAGGCCAGGATGCTGTAATTATTAACACACTTTATTGTGAAAACTACTTGAAATGCTCCTGTACAATGTGTGTGGCACAGCTTTTTTTAATTTGGGTCGTGGATTTGTCCTCAAGGACACTATCGCATCTTACTGCTCAGCACAGGGGAAACTGTTTGGGTTTGACCACTTGGGTGTTTCTTCCAGAGCCCCGTTAGGATATTTTATGAAATCCAAAATATTGGCTTTCCTGTGTCTGATCTCTTATGGATAGTTGAAAGAAGCCTTGACAGTGCAGCTCAACCATCCTGCCATGTTCAAAGACAGAAAACGGTTTTGCCTTTGCCATCAGGGGTCAATACAGTGTGACGGCCTAAAACAGAACCCAGATTCATGCCCAGATTTGGACTTTTTAAATGTTTGATTAGTTGATGAACAGTCTGTTTGACTTTAAATGTACTTTTCAATAATGTTTCTTCTCTTTTGTTGTCCTCTGTGCTCTTGTTTTTAATTATTTTATGTCAAAGCTTAATTTACCCCTAGTTGTGGTCCATCAGTATGAATATAGACCACTACTTCTTTCTTCCCAGATATTAAGATTGTATTCATGAATATGTACTTTTCAGTCTTTGGTTTTGAACGTTCCCCTCAGAAAAGAGGGCCGGGTGATGTGGCTCGGCACAATGAAAGATAAAGCTACAGTAAAACCACAAACACAGACCTCAGAGCTACAGTAATTGATTTGCCCTCAATCACTGCTCCCTTAATCTACTTACTGTTGCAACCAAGTCAACGCAAATATCAATAGAGAAGGAAGTTCTGGCTGACTAATCAGGGCTCTGCTTGTGTTACAAACCAGCAGAGGCACTTAGAGATTGATGCAAGTGAAGAGCTGAGGAGACGAGGGTGGTGGAAATCTGGGTTTCACGCGATACAAAATGCTGCAGGAGTAAAAAAAAAAAAGACCCAAGAAAAAGAAGAGGAAGACAGAAGCTGAGGGAAGCAAGATATGAGCAAAGCTTTTGTAGGAGATGTGCTTAAAAGAACAACAAATTTCACCAAAAGTGCAATGTTTTCAAGTTAGACTTGTTTATTTTTATTCTTTACTGAAATTCTTCCAATTCAGTATTTAGGTGCAGAAGACGGTCAAGAGTTCTTGGTCAAATCATAAGACAAATATCATATCACCTGTAACTCCTTAGAAGTTATGCCTGATCTATATCTCACCAAGAAGGCAAAACAGCTTAAATAAAATACAAAATTGGAGGGGAAGTCATCTACACAGCTCGATCTCTGTTCAGTCAGCTGGAAAAACTGTTACTGCAAAGATCATTTTCAAGCCTAATTTTCTAAGGCAAACAAGATTGAAAAATTGGTCTATTATACAGAACATGTCACATTAGCAAATGTTAAATCAGCTGAAACTTACAGAAAGAAAAGGGAATAAACAATATCTCCTGTAACGTATTTGTGCAACACAGTAAATTTTGTCATATTTCATTTTTTTTTTACTGAATCAAGCTGAAGCAGAGTTCATTTAGACTTTCCAGGCGCCACGTCTCTTAAGAAATTCCCACAGAATTGCGTTCAGCTGCAGCTCAGCACACATCAGTCAAGCAACATGACTGGCTACTGTTCTTGTGACTGTACTAGCCCTTATTTCCAAGCTGCATCTGCATGCAAAGTATTTACCCTTCAAATGTCTAAAAGAATAAATAAAAAGTATGATTCAGATTTGTTGGTAACTAAGATTTAAGGTTCTTCAGTCAGAGATGATTATAGCCGTGGCCAAGGAGAATGCTCCAGTTTCTGAAGCACCCTTATTTCCACAATCATCTCAGGAATTCCCTACTCGGCAGAACATCACTGGGGAAAGTCTACTGTCTTTGTCGAACCTTTTCCTTTTTGTTTTTAGCAGGAGTTTTTATGACATTTTGAGACATTTTGTTTTTTGCAGGAGTTCAGAGTTCTTTGTAAATTACTTTCTCTAATGCAGCTGCCACAGCTGATGACAGATGAGACTGCACCCTCTTGCTGCACACACCGATGGAGTGTTGGCTTTGTTGAGAAAGCGAGTCAACTCTTTCACCACGTCCACTTCTTTCCCATTATGGAAACACTCCATGATCCTAAATGAGCAAAATATGCAACCTGCAAACACCGCAGTCCAAAGAAGCATGAACCAATCCAACGACGATTAACTTTGATATGGATGGAAGCACGGATAGACTGATAAAAAATAGAGGGATGGATAAATGGATAATGTTGTGTTGATGGATGCATTGAGAAAAAGATGGATGGACAGAGATGTAAAGATGGATGAATGAACTCAGATTTCCAAACTCTTAGGAGTTGGCTAATTTATTTTTTGTTGAAAACTTAAGTTTAAATTTGGAAATTCATCATCAATTCACTATCAAATTTGAATTTTTGATTTCATAGCACTCAGGCTTAAAGGTGCATCGTGCAAATTCAGAAGTTAAACATTAATACTTTGTTGAGTCTCTGCTCTAATCGATGCATTAGCAACACGGGCTAGCTTCAATATTTATCGCTTTCTTACCTCAGAAGACGTTACGCCTCCAAATAAAAGACCTGTGCAGTTGCAGCGGCAGATGCTTTCCTCTTCTCCCACGTACGTGCACAACACTGGTGTCATTTCAACTTGTCACCAGAGGGGGCAGACGTCTGCAAAAAGTCCTGGAACCTACGCTAAGCTCCTTTAATGTATGAAACTTTTAAAAACTAGACTGACGGATCATGGACGAACTGACAGAGCGATGAATGTCTTAATCAAGTCTGATGGTAATTTATTGACTCTTAAGAATTGAAAGCTGAATGGACAGATACTGAGCTGAACAAACGGTGCCTCCCATTTAGAAAATTGAGATTGACAATTGAACAGGGAGTAAAACTTAAGTCAAATATTTTCAGTACTTTGTTTTCTCTCAGTTGTACTCAGTTGTAGTTTTCATAGCAATCCAGATCTTGAAAACGTTTTTTTCCCCAGATGTCACCATGTGCACAGTCCAGGCCCAGCTAATGTGGAGCATGACAGGATTTTACAGGTGTCCGTTCCTTTTGGTCTGTATTATTGTAAGAGATGATGGCACTGGATCTAGGGGGAGGTGCAGACACAGGATCTGAGCATCAGATTGCTAGATCAGTCAGCAGTGACCTTCCCTCTCATCATCCTGGACCGCTCTTAGTATTACATGATTACATTTTAGCCAGACTGGAAGTGCATGATGCTGCAGGAGATGGATGACCGGAAAGTTTCAGGTGTCTCTGTGTTTAAATGATGGAGGTGACACAGAACTGAGCCTTCAGTCCAACAAATCTAACAAAACTTTGCTGTATGTCAAATTATGCCGATGAGTTTATAGTAATTTACAACACATTAAACATCAAGAAATGCTTCTGATTAACATAATAAATGATCTGATTGAAATAATTATTGCAATAAGGCTCCCAAACACCAGCAGTCCTTCCCTTGGTCAGTCAGACAAGCTATCCATCACAGTGAAGAGTTTAAGCCAGAGGTTTAAGTCTGTCAAGCTCAGTATGAAAGCAGATGAAGACAAACAGAAAATGCAGTTCACCAAAAAAGACAATGCAAGATTCTCCTCCATGCATGTTTAATGTTAACTTTTACTGTCCACCCATGGCTGACTAACTGTGGGGCCAAAACTGTACAGACAAGCCCTGCACAGTTGTGTAGATATCATGTAGGTAAAAATAATGAAAGCATACACTGCAGCCTTTAACGGGGCCGCTTTTTAGTGCTGTGTACAGATGAGCAGCGTCTCCATGGTAGCCTGTAGCGTAAAAGGTCAAAGTCAGTGTGTGTGTGTGTGTGTGTGTGTACGTATGCCAGCAACTCTAATGTTATTTCCTGCGTGGATGCAGCACAGATTTGATGTTTATCTGGGTCCGCCCATCTCTGGTAAGTAACCAGAGACACAAAAGCAACAATAAAACTGCAGAAAGAAGTATGCATGGCAATTCCTACTTTTTTTTTTAAAGTAATATATATGCTGAAGTCTAACCTAAAACACTGTTTTAAAGGGGAGGATGATGGATGATTTAAGATTGCTTTGCTAAAATTAGGGTTTGGCAGCCTAAACATAGGGTGATTTCCCAAATTCATTATCATCACAGTGGCTGCCTGCCATCTGCAGAGTTTGGAGTGACGCAGCAAGTTAACGACCATAAGAAAATCTCCCTGAAATGAAAAGAAAACCTACCCAGAAGGGTTCCAGTATGAGGAAATCCAGCAGAAATCATCCTGAATGTTGTGCAGCTCATCAGCTGCAGGAAATTCGATGGAGTCCATTCTTGCAAGACAATTTCAGGCCTATTTTAACTGTTTGCAGGTACAATATAGAACACAGTAAACTATCAATTAAAAAACATTATTTTGGAGACATCAAGAAAATAATGTCCATTTTTGCCCACCAGGTCTAAATATGCCCCACCAAAAACGTTTTTAATCAACTTGACAGATGAAGACAGCATGAACGAACATTCAGACATAACCAGATGGTTAAATATACTGTATAAAAATATATATTTACCTTTCACTGATATTAAATCACACTGAACTTTTCTGATTTCGATATTTAAGATTACCAAAATTATATCTAATTTCCAAAATGCTAAATAATAAGGGATGTATTTATTAGTTGTTTTTTGTTTACTTTGAATACAGAAGTTTCGACATACTAAAGTTGCCACACATTTTTTACGGTTTTCAAAAGCTTATATGTTAAAGGGACAGAATTTATGCAATATTTTTTAGTAATTTTCACCCTCAAACAGGCACTAATTCGTACACAGATAAACCAGATAAAACAAATCAGTGGGCAATCAGCTATCAGCTTCTGATAGCCTCACTCACAGCATTTGAAGTAACCAAAACATAGTTCAACATGGACAACTCAAACATCCGGCCTCCATTGTCCAACTCCAAGGAAAACAGGAAAGATTGAGAACTGCGGCCCTCTGAGTCTGGCTGGACCATGGGTACAATTTCCAGATGCCTGCAGGGGCCACATTTATCGATTTAAACTATAAAAGTTTAAAGAGCATGGAAAGATGCTCAATGGCTTAAAAACACCAACTCATCTGTGACGCACGGGGCTGGCAGCTTCACAAAATGGATGGCATCATTTCGAAGGAACCGTTTCTCCAATCTAATGCAACACAGAGTGGCTTCAGAAAAGCAGCGTTTAGGCGTGGCAATAAAGCCCTGATGAAAGGAGAGGGAAAGGTGTGTTGGAGCCAGGCGGTCTACAAACCTGAGCCAGCCGCACCGGTTCTGTCTGGAGAAAACGGCAGGATGGCTGATTAAATAACAGGGGTTATTATAATACAGCATATATAAATATTTGTTTTCAAATGCAAATCATAATATTTTTCTGGAACATTTAGACAATTTGCAGCTTCAGTTTTTTTGCCCACAATTAACATTGTTTTTTAGCATATTGCACATAGTGAGCTTTACTGACTTGATATCAGATGCTTAAAAATAATGATTTATCTTCCTTCAAAAGTGACAAGTGGCATTACAGAACATGCCAGAATTACTCATGAAGGCTAGTTTTCCGCTTTAGTCCCTTACGGTAACATATAAAATACAATACATATAAATACAACACAAAGAAAACTGCAACACTTCCATCACAAAATGACTTAACTTTTTGTATCCAACTATATAATGTGGATTGCACAGTGGTGCAGTTGGTAGCACTATTACCTTACAGCAAGAAGGACCTGGGTTAAAATCTAATCTGGGGTCTCTCTGCATGTCTCCCTGTGCATTCGTGGGTTCTCTCCTTCCTCCCACAGTTCAGAAACATGACTGCTAATTAATTGGTCTCTCTAAATTACCCTTAGGTGTGAGTGTGTGTATGGTTGTGTCTCTCTGTGCTGAACTGGTGACCTGTCCAGGACATAGAACCAAGGAATTCATGGTTTAATCAGGTTGCCACCAGTGAAGAGCTTGCTCAACACTGGCAGCAGTGATGGGCAAGTATATCTGACTTTTGGGCAACGGAAAAGAGCAGCAATAAAGCTCCTTCTGTACAAGAAAACAATAATATTTGTTATTTTACTCCAACATACATTTATTTACATCAATGAAAACTGTGCTCTGCAGTGGGATGCCACTGTGTGGTGCCTGGGGAGCTGCTCAAGGACCCACAACGGGCAGTCTGTGGGATTGGAACCGTGGAACTTCCACCCTGCTCTAATTACTATGCCACCACTTCCCATCCCCTTGACTTATACTCTGCAGGAAGTAGAAGAACTGACCGCCCAAAGTCATTTTCTCTGATGCCTCCTCCAGATTTTCAGAACACCTGAAAAATGTTTCCTCCAAAGAAGAAAAAACACAAATGGCCGCAGGAGCGCTGTAGCTGGCAAACACTGAAGCATCCTGAAGCGACGTACATGAAAAGAAGCGGCCTTATTCCCAATCCTGCCTAAAAACACTGACAGGAATGAAATTACAAGAACTGCAATATTCCGCTTTTAATGTCATCTACTCCTAGAATGAAAGAACAGGGGCAAAAAGGGTCATTTTGGTCAAACCAGACAAAAAGGAAAAATGGACAAAGAAATACTGAGAACTGGAAGAACCACGAGGAAACATGTAGGATGAGAAGGAAAAAGAGATAATGACCAAGCATTAAACTGCTGGCTCTAATTAAAGTCATTCATCAGGCAACCTGCTGCGCTGTCTGCTCTTCATTCAGAGCTGCTCTCATTTACAACAATATTTCATCACCCAAATTAAGAGAAAGCACGTCGGCTAAAGACCGCAGTCTGCTATCAATTTCACTGCATACTGGAAGCAGATGTGCAACTTTAACACGTCATCATAAATTACCAGAGCAGTACCTAAATGATCAGCAGGAATTAGCACGACATGAGTCACTTTGTCAGGAAGCTTTAAGGGAATATTCCTCAAACCTGAATGCCCAATATTTAACAAAAGGAAAAACTTTTGAGATTTAAAACGTCAAAATAGCCCTGCAGCAGCAAACAAATACTATAGCTCAATACTATAAATACTATATCTTTTCCAATTATTCAAAGGTTTCCTGGAGTTCTTGAAGATAAGATGGAGCCCTAAATAGCCAACCATTAAATTAACCAAAAAAGGTTGCTTTATCATGTTTATATACTAAATTTCAGTCTCATTAAACAAAAATCGATTTTGTCTTATCAGTCTCAAATCTTATTGATTCAGACAGAATAAAATCAGTGAACATTAGCTGTATAACCTAAAGATGACTAAAGATTTAAATATCATAAAAAAAATCTTATATTAAGATAACATTGAGTCCTAAATTTAATAATTATTTTGGATGTAGCATCTATGATCATCTTAAAAGGGTAATTAGAAAGCAAACAAAGAAATTAAAGAACAAATGAATCCTAAAAGCCCCTTAAACCTACCTAGACAGTCTTCTTAGGTAAGAAGACTGTCTAGGTAGGTTTTCAGTTGCACCACAGTATTGAATGGTGCTCAGTTAGGATGTTGTTCTATAACCTTTAACTTTTTCATGTGTTCCTTAGTCTTCATGTTCCTTAGTCTGTGTTCCTTAGTCTTCATGTCATTTGATCAAATATTTCTTCTGCTAACCCTCTGAGGCCTTCACAGAACAGCGGGGTTTATAGTGAGGTTAAATTTAACTTAGGTGGATTGTATTTTTGAATACGGTGACATCAAAAAAGGTAACTGGTTGCCTTGGGTTTTATTTTGGGCCACTACTATTAATGTAATGTATATAAATGCATGCAATACTTTACAGATTGAATATTTTGAAAAAAAAAAAAAGTTTATTTTTTGCTTCACATCTTACATTATTTTGAGTTGCTTTAACACAGAAAATCACAACAAAATGTGGACTCAAAGTTTGATTCCTACAGTGCCCTGCAAATGTCATAACTCTTGAACCTTTTTTATTGCAAATAAAAGAACATTAAAACCTCTTTGTTTTGTTATATTACAACCACAAGCCGTTATGTAATTTTTACATATTTATGGTGTTGGAGCTAAATATTTTCTGATGCAACTCCCTGAATGTCCGAAAATTGCCGGAACCGACGTAGCAACTTTGTGCTCAGGTTATAACAATTTGCTGTGGCAACCCCTGAATAACGAAGCAGTCTAATGGAATAACATCTAGCAATTTTTTGGCTACAAAAATGCTGACGATCACATTTAAACCTGTGTTCATCTTTTTTTGCAAACCATCGTAGGACCCATTACACAGTGGGGTCCAGGAACTACTTGTCGACATGGTCTTTGACAAGTTTTCTTTGTAAACACAATCTTTCCTTTGAGGTCTTAGTTTACTCCTAAACGCATTTTTGTAAATGAGTAAAAGTTTCATTTGTGCCTCATAACTCAGGTAAACTGCTGTGCTAGTGCGCTGCAGCTGGAAGAAGCATAAGCTGAAGAGCCCAACCTCAGTGTTTCAGTTTTAGTTGGCCAATTCATGCAAACTATGCAATTTAAGGTACTCAACAGGTGTTTTCTACTGTAGACAGTTTATTTCACTGCAGACATTTGGCATGTTTGGTGGAGTTGAGTAGTTCATGGAAGGACACTTGAGAAATAGGTGAGCTCCTCTGAGACTGATAAGTAAAACTGGAGAACCACACAAAGTCATTGAAAGGAATAAGACTCACAGATGTTTCTTCTTATCGTTGCAGGTGTTTTCTGGCACATTTCTATCAAATGAAATTTGTAATGTTTGCATTAGCCTTTTTTTACCCTCCAGGAAACCTTTCTGTGGGGTTAACAATCAAGGCATTGCAATGACATGTGAAGGCCCAGCATTGGTGCTTACAGCTGCAGCTCTCTAGCCATTTAAGAGCGAACTGCTTGCTAATGTCGAACACATGCATGGATGTAAGCCTGTTCCTGTCAGATATGGTATATAGCTGACAGTCCTTTGTAGTATAAATCCTGTCTTATGCAGCAGTGGGACAGATGGGAGAGTGAGACGAACAGCGATGGCAGTACTTACTAAAGGGCAAGCACTCCCTACAGATGCATCTGTACCTACATTATGTTTGTTAGTCATGTTTCTATTGGTAAATTATCTTTAATAGGATAAGAAACTGCACTACACGCATTTGTTTAAATGGAGATAGCAGTGAGGGCCTGGGTGGAGAAAAGATGACGGTGGAAGAAAGGGAGGACAGAGGACATATTGTCTGTGCTGTCATCGAGCGTGGCAGTCTGATGCATTGCACTCCCGACCAAGGACAATACAGCGAATGCATACAGGCGGGAAAATCTGCATATCAATTATTTGTGGCGGCCGTAGATATCGCTTAATGGAACTGTCCGAGTCTGACAGAGTTTATTAAATGTGCCTGGGGCCCAGCTGCAGCTGGTTACTGCTGACAAATACAGCTGGCCGCATCTGCAACCAGGTGCAGGGGGGAGAATCAGGGGAGTGGAGGAACCAGTACTGAGTCGATTATAGATAAATGAGCTGGCAAAACAATGGGTTTTGTCCACATAAATATACTGGACAGCTCACTGGTTGCAAAGATGGCGAGTTAACATCGACTTTAGCAGGGCTGCTGATGGGCTCCCGATCCTGTTCAGCTACACAGGAAATGTAGCACTTAGGCTGATGGAGCAAACAGTGAGTTACATCAGCAGTGACCAAGCTTATTCATCCATTTATGTCGCTTTGTTTTTGTCATTCATTTGAAGAGTATTTTGCCACATTTTAGATAATTTCTCACTATTTGTTATCTGGGAGATTAAAGCAAAACCCAACCGTTGACCCACATATATTAAAATAACGGGACTCCAAGATTAGCATCAAGGAAGAACAAACGTAAATCAATGGTAGCCGAAAATTATTTGATCGTTATCATTTTTTCCTTCCTCTTTTCATTTTTTCTCTTCCTGTCCTTATCATATTTCTTCAGAGATAAAAATACTGACCTAAGGAGAGAAGCAGAGTTTAAAACTGAGGTTTTAACTAACAGATCAGTTAAATTTGCTCTCTTTTTAAAAACATCAACTCAAAAATTGGACCTTTGGTCATTTTTTTTAGAACTGCCCTGACTCAAAAGTACCCCATCATTAAGCAATTTAATTTATACATTTGTGATAAAGGTCTGTCACTCCTCCAACTGAAAGTAGAAGAAAGTTTTGTCATTTCAACTTTAGCTGCACTTTAAATTCATGGTGCACTTTTCGTCCTTCAGAAGTGGAAATGTTGAGACATTTCTGCATTGACGTATTTTTCCTTTCTAAAATTGCACATTTCGTTAGACTTCAAAATGAGACAAAATACCTTCTGTCCTTTCTAGTGTTTAGTTTGAAGTTTTAACGTCTCATTATGGCTTTAAAACAAGAACAGGTCACTCCTGATTTTGCGGATAGATAGACCTCAACCAACAGATTAACGTAGCAACTGAGATGCCTAATTTATTCAGTCATTCAGATTGATTTTTTTTACTACCATAAAAATAAATTAACAGTTTACGATAACAGCTTCATTTTGTGGCAGCCTCAGACACTTGCCATTGAATCAAGTATCTTTCCAGATCAATTTAATATACTTAAATCCTTTTCAACAGCCTTGATGGGGAAACAGGTGGAAATGTTTGCAAAAGTTCACATTTTTTGAGTGTCTCCAACACGGGCTGCAGCGGGGTAAAAAATAAAATAAAATAAAAAGTATTAAACCCCAATTTTGTATTTCTAAAAGGAGCAGCTGACATGTTATTCTCACCAGATGACAGAAGGCAACAACCAGTCTATCATATGCAAAATAGCCATAGATGTCCATAAATCAATATAATGTTAAGAGAAATTTAGCATTTTAGCATTTTCTTTGTTATAGAATGCTCTTTGAATGCTCTCAGAAAGGTTTTTGTGTTTTACATGTTTTCTTTAGTTTCTCTGTAAAGCACTTTGAGTTGAGTTTGAATGATGCTATATATTTTTGAATACTGTAAAATGTAATTACAGCAAATATGGATAACAGACAAAATGGATGTAAATACTGTAAAAAAAAAAGATTAACAGAACTGATGAACAATTATTGTAAGATAAGTTAAGGGACAGATAAGATTTCTCTTTTCATTTAAGATGTGTCAATTTGCTAGTATTGTATGAATTTTAAAGTTATATTTTAAATAAAAAATATAAAAAATAAATAAATGGAATGACTTACCCAATATTAATCCAAAAGCATGTTGGCGAGGACAGCTTCAGGTTTTTTGTTGCTCAAGATGTGATTTTGGCCCATTCCTCCACACCACCTTCAGATCCTGGAGGTTATGCCTATAAACTCTGAGCTTCTGTTCTTTCTACTGATTTTCATCAGGATTCAGGTCAGATGACTGGCTGGGCCACTTTAGTTCTTTTCTATGAGAAATTTTCCTTGGCTGTGTGTTTGGGATCATTGTCTTGCTGAAACATCCATCCTTGTTTCATCTCAGCTTTAAATACAAAACTGATATTTTGCAGTGTCGAATCTAAACAATCATCAAATAAATGTGCCAATTCTGCACAGGCTTATCAAAACAATGCCAAAGAGAACGTGTTGTAATCTGAGGATTAAGGAGATCCAACTAAATATTAGTGTGTGCCTTTTTAGAGCATTGGGGAGTCTATATAAACCCAAGAAACATAAGTAAATTGTCAAAAATAGCCAATGAGAAACAATTTTGAAGACTAAAAATTTAAATTACCACTGTTGCCTGAAGAGACTGGTGAAAAGCTCCTTTTTTTTTTTTTAAATCCAGGGTTCATGTTTGGACTGTTGATCACTACATCAGATCTTCAGGGTTCATGGTACAGGACACAGATGCTCCAGCTGCTGTTAGCGGCTAATTCAGCTGCAACCACATTACTCCACCCCTTAACAAGGTTTAGCGGGTGTCTGTCTTCCTAAACTTCAGCCTGTTGCACCCACACAAACACAGTAATGGTCCCTGAAACAGCGTCTCTCTTTGTTTGGGGAGGGGGTGTGGGGTAGGATTTACGGATGGTAATAAAGTATTTTGCAAAAGTATTCTTACCACTTGAACCTTTCCAAATTTCGTCACCTTAAATCCACAAATATATTTTATTGGAATCTTATGTGAAAGACCAACACGGAGGTATACAGTTGTGAAGTGGAGAGAAAATTATACATGATTTAAAACTCTTTACAAATGAACTGAAAAGTGCTGTGTGCTAAAGTATCCAGCCCCCTTTTCTCTGAGAGCAACCAGTTGCCTTCAGAAGTTGCCTGATGATTGCTAATGAGTCTACCTGTGTGTAATCTAACCTCAGTACAAATACAGCTGCTCTGTGACGGCGTCAGAGGTTAAGAGAATACTGAGACGGAAACAGCTTCATGAAGTCCAAGGAACCCACCAGGCAGGTCAGGGATAACGCTGTGGAGAAATTTAAAGCACTTAGGCTATAAAAAGATTGAACATCTCACGGAGGTGCACTGTTCAATCAATCATCCGGAAATGGAAAGAGTATGGCACAACAGTAAACCTACCAAGACAAGGCCGTCCACCTAAACTTACAGGCCGAACAAGGAGAGCACTGATCAGAGAAGCAGCCAATAGGTCCATGGTGACTCTGGGGGAACTGCAGAGATCCACAGCCTAGGTGGGGCAATCTGTCCACAGGACAACTATTAGTGGTGCACTGCAAAGATGTGGTTTTCTTGGCCATTGTTAAAAGAAAACCATAGGAAATGCTGTTTGCAGTGTGCCAGAACCTATGTTGTGGACACAGCAAGCGTGGAAGAAGGTGCTTTGGTCAGACAAGTTTAAAATGAAACTTTCTGGCCAAAATGCAAAACGGCATGTGTGCCGGAGAACTAACCCCCAAATTCCACATCCTCCGTTCACGTATGTGCACATCCGTCCGACAGAGCAACTACTTTACTTTAGTTAATGAGAACCATTTCACATTCTCCGTTACTTCTCCGAATGTCACCGTTAGCGGACAAGTTCTCCGTCGTACATTGTTAAAATACGGAACAAGTCTTATTTCTGCTCTGTTCTGGTCCGTCGGACTCCAGCCAGAGAGAAATAAACCACTATTTTATACTGAAATCCCTATAAAATCCCTATACCCAATCGAGAACCTGTAGCAAGACCTGAAAACTACTGTTTACAAGCGCTTTCCATCTCATCAGTCTGAGCTTGGGCTGTTTTGCAAAGAATGGGCAAAATTCAGTCCTTAGATGTGCAAAACTGGTAGAAACATAACCGAAAAGACTTGCAGCTGTAATAGCAGCAAAAGGTGGTTACACAAAGTGTTGACTCAGGGGGGCTGAATATTTTTGCACAATAACTTTTCAGTTGTTAAAAAAAAAGGCATGTATAAGTTTTCTTTCTACTTCAAAATTGTATACCAGTTTGTGTTGGTCTTTCACATTAAAGCCTAATAAAGTAAATTTATGTTTGTGGTTGTAATGTGACGATATGTGGAAAAGGTAAACAGTACAAATACTTTTGCAAGTCACTGTACATTCAATACTTTTCAGCCGTATGATAGTAAGAAAAATAAAAAAAAATATTTAATACAGGGTCAAATTTCATGTTTTAAAATGTAACTTACAGAACAGTCAAGTGGACAAACAGATTTTTATCAGTGTTAGTATTTTTACTTGTCATGATGACCGGTTGTAAAACTGTGGAAAGGACCGGTGGCCCCGACTGGATTGAGTTGATATATATATCGATTCAGAACATCCAGAAATGGCGAGTTCCCTCAACGATATAGAGCAAAATTAGGTGCTAAATGAACATAATGGTGTAAAAGTTGTGTTTTGATGGAAAAGAATGAAAACTTTAGAATTTCTATTAAAAAACCTCTCAAAAATTAGATGTTTTATCCAATGAAATTTATTTTCCAAAACAAATTCCAAATTGTGTGTTTGAACGGTTTTAACTTTGTCCTAAACAGCAACATTAATATTTACAATGAAATGAAACCAATGAAAGCTTTTGAGAAAAATCAAAGCATCGTCTTTTTTAAAACAAGAAGCCTTTGTAAGGCTGTTTCCATTCATGAAAAGACAAACAAATATATTAAGTATTGTTTAACTGTTTGAAACAGAAGGCAATACAAAGACAATTTAACAGTTTTAATGAACATAAAAATCAACTACTTATAAAAATGTTCTTAACCAGGACATAACTCAAGTCCTCTGTGATGCAATAATCCGATAAACCTCATCTTGGTCGCCCTTTTTGTCCAGTTAGTGTACAAGTTGTTTGGATGTAGAAGTCCCAGCCAACCTGGCCCCAAACAGAGGAAACTGGATGCTGGAGTTTTGTAGGAAGAGGGGAGACAGCAGAGCACCTAGAAAACAATTAATAAGCGCTTCAGAGCTACAACTTTAGAATTTATGTGTTTTACAGCTTGCCATAAACTCCTCCCTCAGTAGAGAACCAGAGCCAGATGCACGGTTAGGGATTACCAACATTTTCGGACTATAAGGCACATTTAAAATCCTTAGATTTTTTCAGAAACTTAAGGTGCACCTTATATGTGATCACCGTTGAGCTTACCGACCGATTTTATGTGGTACAATGCGCTCAAAAATCTGTCAAAATGTGTAAGTACGACTTTGGTTAGCAGCGAAGCCGCTCCACTCAATGGACATTTGGAGCATTACGGTACACTGTGTCACTACCTGATTGGAACCCTGAGCTGTCTACAAGACTGCCTGACTGTAATGTTGAAACTAGAAATGCAGTTATGTAAGGCAGCCCACGCCAAAAGCACACACTAGCAAGTTAATTTAATATACCAGCAAAGTTTATTTTGGCGTTCATTATGATAGAGACTGGGCAATGTAGTCCAACTATTCTGTCCTCCCAACAGAGACGGATATCTTCTTCTCTCTCTCTCTCTCTGAGAGAGAGTGAGAGAGAGAGAGAGCTGTGTACATTAAGGGGTGAAGTGATACTACACACTTGAGAAGACAATTTAATCTAATTTATAATCCAGTGCGGCTTTTGTGTGGACTGAGACACACGTTAATTCGTGTGCGCTTTATAATCCCGTGCACCTTATTGTCCGAAAAATACGGTATTTGTAACTGTTTATGACAAGTCATGTTTGTCATAAACATCAACACAGCTTTGAAAAATCAAATTAACCATGTGATTGCGCAAAGAACACATCAAGAACCTCAGTAGGAACAAAATATTGGTTGCAATGAAAAATAAATCCATAAAAAATTATCCTGATCATAATCCCTGCCGTGCAAAATAAAACAAATTTACATTATAACATACAACATATATGTTAAACTGAAAGAATTTTTCTCTTCTCCGTTCTCAGCGCCAGTCTTGGGCCGCATGCTTAAAGGTCTAATTGGTAAGGATTTTTTAGCCAAAGCAGAAGTGCGTCAGTGGTCCCTACGATAAGTGCTGTCTGAATAGCGCTGTCAGTAAGGAAGGAGGTAGAAAAAGGAGCCTGTATGCTTCCTATCATATCTCCTTTAGCATATCGAGCTGGCAATGTCCCTCAGTAGCGCTAAGGACCCATAAGGCATCCCACAATCCTTTGCGGGACATTACGTATAAGCACAGCTCACCTCATGGAAATAAATGAAAATGTCCGATGAGAAGAGAGCGCTCACTTTGTAGTTCTTGTTCAGAAGGCTGTAGGCCCGGATTTGCCTAGAGTCATCCATGTGCTGTTATGTCGCGTAATAACATATGAGTTAAAGGCTGCCCGAAATCAGAACCGCAGTTCAGAGCTCCTTTCCTACCCACAATAGAGTTCTCACTGTTAATCTCATGAAAGGTCAAGAAAAGAGAGTCTGGAGCTGTAATCAGAATATTTTGGACAGAGCCCTGGTCCAGCACTGGAACCTCTTTTGGTCTAAAAAATGCTGAGAAGACTGATAGAGTTGGCCTGAGCCTTATATGTGGACTTCCAAAAAAAGTAAAAAACAAAGCAACTGGACTTGTTTTCCGTAGTAGAAGACGTTTCGCTTCCTCTCCAGGAAGCTTTCTCAGTTCAAAAAGTCTGGAGTAATGTGGATTACCAAGCTTTATACCATTGCCAAACAAAGGCCTTGTAATGGCTTAGATAACATGCAAATTCAACAGAAACAGGTCCACCCCCTTAGTAATGGGTGGTCGTTAAAGACATTAAGCCAGCAGATTGGACCGAAACTGGTCCACTCCTCTGTAACGAGGAGTCGTTATATGTGGACGGCATATTCAATGCGCGTGTCAAACTCATAACAGTAATCCAAGATAATCCTTTCAAAATGCACAGCTCACTGTCATGTTAACTCATTGTGTCATGTTTTCTGAGATGAAACCCTGCAATGTCAAGACTTCTGCTGCAAATCTGTGGTATGCTGGGAAGAAAAATATACAGCGAGAGCCCAGTCTGAATACTCCTAACCAAATCCTATAATCTTTCATTAACCATTTGAATTACTATTAACTGTTTTTATCTAAATTTGTGCAGGAGTGTGCACGGCATTTGCAACAGACCGATTCCCACCACTAACGTGGCGCGAGTAAGAGGCATTTGGAGCAGCTCGGTGTCAATATCAGAGCAAAAGCTATGAAAGCAGCTTGTTGGGTCAAATAGCTCTGGTAACAGGTCTAATCGGATCTGTGTCAGGTTCTCCCTGCAGGTACATTCACCGCTGCGAAATCAATACGCCCTTTTTGCATCTACGGACACGCTCTAATTTCATTTCACCGTGTTTATAGAGTAAGAGAGAAGTGAGTGAATTTGCATGTGCAGGTTAATGAAGGTCACAGCGTTGTTAGAAATTTAGCTCGGTGGAGAAAATAAGGCCGCGTACGTACAGGGAAAACACGTCCCTGAATGGATGTGAGCGCTCATTAGAGGCGTCATCATTAAAGTAAAACTTTCATGCTTAACGTTTGTCAGAGTGGTTCCACTTAGCAATCATTACTAAATGTGATAAAAGATCACAGAGTGAATTTAAAAGCATCTGAAAATATATACCATGTCAAACTAAGTAAACTCCACTGAATGATTAACTGTGTTGCACATTTCATGGTGAAATCCTAAATAATTACCAGTGAAGAAAGAGCTGTGGATCTGAAACATTAGCAACACAAAGAATATGTTGTGTTGACAGACATGAATTTAGGGACATTCAACAATCAAGAATCTTTATTGTCACCATGCGTCACTATAGTGAAAGTTTTGATGAGACAGACGGCGGGCTCAGGATGCACGCAGATTACATTATACACACAGGCACAAGACATAATATTGCCACTTTTTTTTAAAAAAAATCAGTTTATTGCACTGGCCAACACGCTTCCCCAGAAGCTTAAAGTGTGCAAATAGTCGTTAGGGTCTGATGAGGCTCATGTCTGAGTCAAAAAAGTCCGACAGGAGTCCCTTTGAGAACAACATAAATCACTATTGTTCCGTGAATTAATCACCCAACACTCCCTCAATGATGCACTCACGCCCGCAGTAAATACAGTACAAAATTTTAAGCCTTCATTTTACAGAACTGTGCAGTCGTGGATGGGTGTCCAGCTTTGATTTAATGCTTATGAAGCGTTTACCTGATGGAAGAGGGCCAAACTGTGCATCACCTGGGTGGTTGGAATCTGTGGCAATGCATCTTGCCCTTCTCTGGACTCGTGCGGCATAAACTGCGTCCAGATCTTGCAGACGGCATCCCACAATCCCCTGGGCTGTCCTCACCACCCGTGCTAAATCCTTCCTCTCCTGCACTCTGTGGCTCCCATATCAAAATGGTGTGCCTTTGACATAAAACGCTTACTATTGTAACTCTAAAAAAAACGTTTCTTTGCAACGGCTTAGTGGTAAGTCCAGTCTTTTTCAGTTTCCTCTGAAAAAGACCTCCTGACTACAGACCTCCTGTAGTCCACTATGACCTCCTTGGTACTGTAGGTGTTTAGGATGAGGTTGTTTCTGGGACACCGTTGAATCAGATCGCAGACCTCCTCTCTGTAGTGAGTCTCATTGTTGGAGATGAGACCCACCACAGTGTGAAGAGGGCGAAGAGGCCAGGGCTGCAGAGACACATCTGCAGCGTTCCAGTGTTGAGCATCAGCGTGAAGAAGTCACAGATCCAGGAGCAGAGCAATGGAGATCATCCCAAACTGTGGAGCTTCATCAGTAACACAGAAGAAAGTGGCTAGATTTTTCGCCTTTTAGAAAAAAGGTCGCTGGATGGGTCTAAAAAGTTGCCAAATAGAGCGAGAAATTTGCTAAATTGGCAGCTTTGACCAGGTGCTTCCTCAGATTAGAAGTATTCCCACCACTGGCCTTGCACTTCAAGTCACAAATATTGCAGCAAGCGTAATCTGCATCGCATTTTGAAAAGAGACGGCAATACTTTCGAGCGCTTTCTGTCAGCCATGCTTGCTACGTTGACTGGACCAGCGGCTACTGACGTCGCTTTTGTGCGTGCAATGCTGTGTTCATGTCCGGGATAGAAAACAGGCCACTCTCCCACTCCCATAGTATCACAGTGATGCGTTTAAGTACCAAAACATTGTACCATTTATGTGAATCGTACTCAGTAGTACCAGTAAAAGGTTCGAAGGTTGCCACGCCGCTTAAGTTAAGCAGCACTGCGGCTGGAGGAGATGGCCGTGCAGCTGTTGGTGGCAGAAAGACAACTTATAAACAGGCGACTCAAGGTTTAAAGTTCTGACTCAATCTCCACCACTGAAAGTTGCCATTAATTAAGAACATAGATGGGTGTGTCGCAAAATAAACGCTTAATTGGGACGTGACGGCGCCAGTGAAAAATATTTCTTTTGGTCTTTTGTTTTCAAAGGTAACATTAATTTGGCATTTTTCAACTTTTTAAAGAGGGGTTGACTTTTGTTTTCATGCACAAAACCGTGCATAAACCAGAAAGATTCTAGTTGAAGGGAAAGTAAAGGCTTAATTTTTGGTCAATCATAAATCACGACAGTATTAGACTTCTTGAAGTCAGAACATTAAAGAAATGGATTTTCCTTGGAAAATTACTTGGTGCCAGAATGATTATGTTGCTTTTTTTTGGATAATTTAACCATATTTAATGCTCTGCTGTTTTTTGTTTTACTAATTAAATGCTGGTGCTGCAACTTAAGCATCTTGTTTGGTTTACTTCTGGTTTGTGTGTTTCCTTTAACCCTCTACTGATAGATTCACTATTAGCAGCCTTGAGCATGATTTCTACTCACACCCTTAGATTAACCTCTTTTGTGATGTTAACTGTTCAGACCAATCAGAGGTATAACTTCCTATCACAACTGTTTCATTCCTTCGACCCAAAACTAAACCAGTGTCACGGTATTCACTCAAAAATTTGAAACCTTAACAGAAAAACCTAGAAAAAGAACAAAAATAAATAAACAACTGCCTGATTCAAAGTTCAGTGCCAGTGAGGAGAGGCTCCAATTCCCCAAAAACAAACCACAGAAAAGTGTCTTCAAAGATATCCTATATTCTAACATTGCTTCCTAGTGGTATTTCAAAGGTGAAAAATGGTAAAAATTTGTAAAACAAAAGTGTGTTGTACCTTTAGAGGAGTCCTGCTTTTGCATTTTTAGGAGTAACGGCGGTGCAGCAGGCGAGCAGGTTGTGACTTTTGGAGGTGGATTTACCTCCTGTTGTGCACAGCTGGAGTCAGAGCTAGGTGGAGTTGGTGGAGAAGGGATGTCCAGTGCCTGAAGAGTCGGGGTGGGGAAGTTGGGGGAAAATAATAGAGAACAGGAATATATATATATATTTTGATCTGAAACTAAATAGTTTTTGATAGAAGCTCAGTAACTGAGCTAAAAATAATAACTTCAGTAAATGTTGACATAACTTTCTAATTAACATGTAACATAGATGCTACTTTCATTTGTATCAAGTTAGAAATACGTCCATTCAACACTGAAATCTAAAAATGCAGAGGCAGTATTTAGTTTCTATGCTTCGCAACCTTCAAAAACTTAAGAGAGAGAAATACACAATGCAGGTTATTTCATAGAGGTAGGAAATTCAAATTTAACACAAAAAATTAAGAGATGCAAAAAAATGTCCTGTTTGTGCATCAAAGCATATGCTGCTAAACTTTGATCAATTCAAAAGAATTGCATCAAAGCTGTTGCATTTGGTTGTCAAGCTCATTGACAAGTGAATGTTCTGACAATATTTCAGAATCAGAAATACTTTAATAATCCCAGAGGGAAATTGTTGTTTCAGTACAATCGCCATAACATACACAAACAAACATCACAAACATTTCAGGGGGAGACGATTTACTGAGGCCTTGCAGCCAAGATGGGGTTTCCTTTTTTCACCTCTGGAATATCGCTAAAATTAGAGATATTCTGTCCAGGAGCGATACTGAAAAACTAGTCCATGCATTTGTTACTTGAAGGCTGGACTACTGTAATTCTTTACTATCAGGAAGTCCACAAAATGCAGTTCAAAGTCTTCAGCTGATCCAAAATCCTGCAGCAAGAGTTCTGATGAAAAACAATAGGGATCATATTTCTCTGATTTTAGCTTCCCTTCATTGAGTTCCTGTTAAATCAAAACTGGAATTACAAATTCTTCTTCTAACGTATAAAGCCGTTAATAATCAAGCTCCATCATATGTCAGAGCTCTGATTACCCCGTATGTTCCTAACAGAGCACTTCGCTCTCAGACTGCAGGTCTGCTGGTGGTTCCTAGAGTCTCTAAAAGTAGAATGGGAGGCAGATCCTTTAGCTATCAGGCTCCTCTCCTGTGAAACCAACTCCCAGTTTTGGTCCGTGAGACAGACACCCTGTCTACTGTATTTTTCAGACTATAAGGCGCACTGAAAATCCTTAAATTTTCTCAAAAAATGTATGGTGCGCCTTATAATCCAGTGTGCCTTATATATGATTAAAGTTGTGCTTACCGACCGATTTCATTTGGTACAATGCGCTCAAAAATCAGTTAAAATGTTTAAGAACGACTTAGCAAGGAAGCCGCTCCACTCAATGGCTATTCGGAGCATTACGGTACACTGTGTCACCATAGACATCATATACGTAGACGCCTCGTTGGGCGCCGGTTCGTACGTCAACGTCACCGCCATAGTGTATGTGGCAGAAAGAAGTTGAGTTCTGTTGTAGTGAACATCAATCAGAGTAGATGCCTCGTTCCTGTGCTGCATGGAAATGTCATAACCGTAAATATATCTTTAAAACTCTCCTTTTGGAGAGTTTTAAAGATAGCACAACCTTAAAATGAAGACAGTGGTTATCATACCTGAATTTGAGCGATGAATTCATCCTCCGTTATCATTTCCAGAGAAGGCATCTCATCATAATCATCATCCTGAGAGACAAATATGAATCACTTTTACATTTTACACAAAACTGGGATCAAGATTTTAGTTAAATCGGCTTCCTTTTAGCCAGCTTAGGAAAATTTGTGAAACATTGCTGTTACATTGCTGTTGCATAGAACATTTTACAGGAAATGGTTTTGCACGCTGCAGTATTTGAAGCCATATTAGTCCGTGACTGTGGGCCACATGGACAGATGGTGGTGTAAGCTCCAGTGATAACATTAAAACTGAGACATGTAAACTTTTTTCAAAAGATGACCTGATATAAGGTGAGAATTGATGCACTGTGCTCAAGGCAAAACAAGCCTCTACCTGCTTATTAAAGATGTAATTATGCAGCCTGACAGATTACAGTGCAGCATAACGTGAGCTCCATAACTGCTTACCCATGCGGGGTTGAAGGGTGGAGACTGTGCCCATCTCCAGCAGTTATAAGGTGAGGGACGGGAGACACCATGAAGAGGTTGCCACCCCATCCCAGTGCAACACAGAAACAATCATGCAATGACACACTCACCCACTTCTAAAGGCAATTTAGAGACCAAGAAAGCCAACAGTCATGTTTTTGGACTGTAGGAGGAAGCCACATCTGCACAGGCAGAGCATGCAAACTCCATGCAGAAAGACCTTCAACCCAGGACCATCGTGCTTCAAGGCATCACCACATGCACATGATTGCCCAATTTATATTTTATTTTTTTTAAAAGGGAAAAAGTTGGCTTGAATCTACTTGTGAGGGATATACCCCCTCATTAACAGATATTGTAAACAGGCATTTGCTGGTTTCAAAGTAAATGAGTATTTGGGGAAAGGTTTAAGTTTATTTGTATTTGATGTAACTTTATGAACTTGTTTTGTTGTTCTCACCACTCTTTTTTTTTTCTTTGAGGTCACCTGGTCAGGTGTTGCCATGGAAGCACGCCCATGAGCAGTACTATTAAGGATCTGGTGTTGTCAATCAGCCTCATGAGGGAAAATCCATTTTGATTGAGATGGAGGGGAGATGTTTTGGGTTTTGTCTAGGATTTGGAGAATTGTTTTGATTTGTTGAAGTTGAATGTAAATTGTTTTTTTTTGTTTTTCCTCTAGAGGTTTTAATTTATTTAGTTTGTTCCCTAAATAGAAATTGTAAATGTTGTAAAGGTTTTCACCCCTGTTTCGTTTTAGTTGGTACAGGCTGGTGCTTTAAAAGCTGGGTTGTTGCAATATGGGAGAGTCTGTTTTTTTTTTTTTTTTGTTTGTCCTGCACTGTTGGAGAAAGTGAAATCCCTGCTCCTCTGCTGTATAACTCCCTAAGGTTTTTGCTTTGGCATACAAATCCTTACACTACTCCTTACGGTTGGATTTTCTGAGACTCATCTAAAGTCTTTCCAACAAACCAAAACAGTTATGAAAACTACTTAGCCAACACAGGGCAGCTTTAAAGAGTTTTGTTTGCAATTAACTTTTACTGCGCTATTTCAGTGTACAGTTGAGCCGAAGCTTGTAAAAAGAGGTTTTTTATGGTACAATTTTATTGCCAGCTTGTAATAAATTATGAAAGAAATTAATCCATAAATAAAAATACGGTTTAATTGTCACAGTAACAATGTAAAGGGTCCTTTCTTGCATGTTTCGTTTAACACAACCCTCACTAATAGAGTGAGAGACAGTGTTACAATCCACCGCGCCTTAAACAGCCCACTGCTTGGCTGCCATCTTATTTACAGTCCAGCTTCCAGCTGTGACCTTCCAACAGTGCGACTATACATTAAGCAGCATTGGGCCGCAGCTCCCCCCCTTCAGCGAGATGATGTGTGTGTGTTTTAGCCAACAACACACCCATAATAACTAACTGTGTTCATGTGTGTACTTGTGGTGCTCTGGGCCAGCAGCACTGACTGCATGGCTGGCGAGATAAGAGCTATGGACAGAGGGGAACAAAGGCTTAGCTGCCACACTCAAAGACTGTGTGTGAAAATGGAAGCGAGAGAGAGATAATGAGAAAAGACTGGAAGAGAGTGGACAAGTTATCCGAAAAGATACAACTCAGCCGAAAACCCAAATGTCTGATTACTGGGCCGAAGAGCTTTTTCTTATTGTGCAGCAACATTAATGCCATTTATTTATCAATCAATCACGGCTATCTGGAAAGCTCAAAAATCAAACCTTTATTCTGTTTCATTAAAATCTAAACGCCTCCATCTCAAAGTGATCAATATCCTTTCCCCCATGTTTATGTCTCTTCCAATCTCGTTTATAGCCAATGGGGATGGGCATTTTAGGCAAGAATGCTTTGCAATTGTGTATGTTTAACTCTAAAACAGGCAGGAGTGAAAAATAAGTATCAAATATCACTCATCTCTTTAGGCCGGTAGTTCTCAAATAGTGGAGGGTGTGAAGGAATGACAGGGGGGAGATGTTTGTAGTTTCTGCGTCAAGGACTAAGGCATTCCGTACATAAGTCTCGATACCCGCTGGCCCCCAAAAAATCATATTCTCAACTCGTATCTTTTCAAATAATTTACATGAACTCAAAAGTGCAAAAAAAAGTCAAATTGCTGCAGGCTTTCCGGAAGGGATGCATAACTTGTTTATAAGTAGATGCACCCAGTTTCTTCTATCTCTGGACACTAACGCAGTGCATCCATTGCAACGATTCAGTGAACTCCCTCACACAACAAATCCCTACTTAATCCCTTGCAATGTGTGTGGACTACCTTCGCTGAGGCCTCCTCAACATCTTTATTAGCGTCTCCAGATTTAAGAGACAGCAGCAGCTCCTTGTCGATCTCTGGCAGGTCCACCATTCCCTCTCCCAGGTAAAGGCTCACTGGCGTGACCTTGACACGCAACTGAAGAAAGAAACCATGACAAAAATCAAATAAATTCACAACCTAGGCTCAAACACATTACATAATGTATATTGGTTCACAGTGACAGTATTTATACTGCAGGGTTTAATACTGCAGTGCACTGCATGAGCCTAAACGAGTTTCTGGTGCAGCTCAAATGTAAAACCTGCAAGTTGAAGAGTTACCGTTCTTTGTTCTATCTTAAATAGTTTAGTTTCTTATATATTGAAGGGTTCTTTTACATCTTTAGTGAAGATTTCATACGTTTCCTAACTCTAAAGTCCAGAGTTTAGTGTCTTTCAACAATTTCTAAGAACAATTACAAAAGTTCCCCTTCACATTATGCAAGGTCTATGCATGGTCTTTAAATATGGAACTTATGCTGGTGAAGATTCTCAGTCATGGTCATTCCAAAAAAAGTAAAAAACAAAAGCAACTGGACTTGTTTTCCGTAGTTTGAAGACGTTTTGCTTCCTATCCAGGGAGCTTTCTGAATTCAAAAAGACTTTTTGAATTGACCTGCCTAGGAAGGACGAGCCACCCTGCCCCACGACTCTGTGTGACGTCGAGCCGCTTTTCCCCATCAGATACGGCTTGACGTCACACCTGTACGGAAAAGCGGGTAAAAATAAATAAATAAATCGATGGATGGAATGTTACATTTTTAAAAAGATTAACAAAATTGCTCGAAATTTATCAGAAAAAAATACGTAACTTTTAAATATGAATTCTTTTGAATTAGAAAAAAGTTTAACTTTTGCGTAAAGTTAATTATTGTTGAAGGTACTCTTGGCTGCAGCATCTGGTCTGTCGGGCAGGTGTTTTTTTATTGGAGTAAAAATGAGTCCATAGATGGACAGGAGGCTTTCTCAGCTGGTTCTGGTGCGACTCGCTTCTACAGTGTCACTTCACATGGCGCTCCACTCCGTGTAAAAATAAAAGATAATTTCATAAAAGCTCTCTCAGACTCGCCTTTCTCTGGCTTCACCCAGTTAGAACCCGCTCTCCAGTCCATGTTGTAGTTGTCGTTTTTTAATCTTTTTGATGTAGTTTCCTTAATCTGTATTCATCAAAATCCTTGTGATTTTATTTAACGAGCGTCCTGGAGTGCAGCGGCTCATCAGGTGGACGCCGCTGCATATTGACTGGCAGCCGCTCTGACTGCAGCTCTGCCTTCTTTGTTTCAGAAAAGCGCAGGTGGAATATTTTTTTTCTTTTACAAATCTGACACAGTCAAATGTGGTACACTGTTTCACATTCTGACCCTTCTTCAATAATATAAAAATTAAAAAAAGGCTAAATTAGCCTGAGCTAGCGTGTTGCTCTTCTTCGAGTTTTAAATAAAACACAACAGCGAATAATGAGGAGGTCCCTGGTTATTCGCCACATTTATCAGCTAAGTTACTGGAAGCGAGAGAATAAAACGCTGACAGGTGATGTGGCCAGAGGTGGAAATAACTCATTAATTAACTGCAAGAACAGAAAACACGCTTACAGAGGGAAGTTGTTGTCAGATGTTTAAGCCGCTGAACTTTCTGACCTGCTGGTTCGGATAAATCCGCTACCTTTATTCATGCATCTGTGGCCAGTTTGAGACGCTCTCCCAAAAGTTAAAATGATTAAACACCGATAAACCTCAGACTGGCAGAAGTCCGCTTTGCAACGACCCGGCCTACTCTGTTTGTGATTGGCTAATGTCCCCACTCTGCCAGATTTCATTGGTTGAGAGCAGCTTCAGGTTTAAACCTTGAATAAAAATGTTACAATTGACGGAAATCCGTTGAAGTGACGTGGACTTTAACCCATGCAATAGTGCAAAAACATTATTGTGTAAGGTTAAAACTCATAAGTTCTGCTAAAAAAAGAAATTTTTTTAGTCCTTTTTTTAAACGTCTCAATTGTTGTTGTTTTCTCAGATGTTCAGAGTTGTAGATTGTTTAACTTTTCAAGTGTCTCATTACTATTTTGGTTGAGAATTGGCGCTCAGCAAGTAACCTGAAATGAGCTGAATTTTATGTTTCGCGTGAGACTTACTGCTGTAGCGGTTGCAGGTCTGCAGGCGACGCCATGGCCTTGGTCGATGAGGACCGTGTGGATGTAGATGTCCTGATCGGTGCGTGTGTCGCACAGGTAGAGCTGCAGCACATCTCCGGTGTAGCAGTCCAGAGCGCCCACAAAGACGCGATCAGAGCACAGTTTCCTGAAGGAATCTGTGGCTTCTGCAGTCCAGCTACTCTGCAATGCACCAGCAACACTTCAGAAGACAGGGACTTTTCACCACAAATATTTCTTAAATCATCATTTTAGAATCAGTTATAATCTGAGCATTTCTGATCACAATAAAAATCTATATAAATAAGTGGCTGTAAAGTGAAAAAACCTGAAACAGCACAAAGGTATGAATACTTTTTGCAAGGCACTGTGCACGAAGGAGGTGAAATCTATAGGTGCTACAGAAGAGCTGCATACAGCAAACAGGGAAAGGCAAAAGTTTCAACAGGCTCTCTACTTTTTAGGAAATAAAATGTTTTGTCCTGTTTCACTTTAACTCACTGAAGTTGGCTTGATTCCAGTGAGCGCTGAAGGAATTGCTTGTGCAGGAAGTACTGAAAAGCTGGACCTGGAAAAGATAGAAACTGTAGACAGGGAAAGAATAAAAGACAACTACCGTATTTTTCAGACCATAAGGCGCACCGGATTATAAGGCGCATTACATATTCTTCCAAAGTGTGTAATATAACTCTGCCCCGTCCGGCAGGGTGACCAGATGTCCCCGATTTCTGGGGACAGTCCCCGTTTTGGATGTCCTGTCCCCAGCAAAAGCTGTCCCTGATATCAGTGCATCATGATGGAGTAAAAACGTTTAACGCAACAGGAGGTATTTACACAGTCCTGCTGCTGTCCTGACGTAGAACAATTCGGCCAAAAGCAACGGTGTGAGTGTGTGCGGGAATGATCGTTTGTCCTGTTTGTCTCTGTGTTGCTCTGTGACAGACTGGTGACGTGTCCAGGGTGGACCCCGCCTCTCGCCCATTGACAGCTGGAGATAGGCACCAGCACCCCTCACACCCCCACAAGGGATAGATAATGGATGGATGGATGACTTACATGGTTTATTGTTGCTAGCATGTACTCCGGGTATAGGCTGCCTTACATGAATGCACTTCTAGTTTAGACATTACAGTCAGGCAGTCTTGTAGACTAACCTGACCCTAGCCAGATTGATATCGCTCCGCCTAGCTTCACTCACATCCATCTGGGACGTCTCCCATAGAGAGTGATTTCTCCAACCAATTTTATTGTCTAGCCAATCAGGACGCAGGGCTGGAGTTTGATAGATGTGACGTAGTGGAGAAGCGACCGTGAGACTGTTTTGATTCAGAAAGCAATGGCGGCTCGCATCGAGGAAGCAAGTGTTAACATTGATGCTGCTATTTCTTCCGTGTTGTCCCATCTACCTAATATTGTTTCATTAAAAGAACATCAGAGAACGGCTCTGAAAGCTTTTGTTGGTGCAAACCATGTTTTCGCCCTTCTCCCGACCGGATTTGGCAAGTTTTGTTTTCCGGGGCGCGTCCGCGTCTGCAGCGGACGCGCCCCGGAAAACAAAACTTGCCAAATCCGGTCGGATTTGACCGGAGCGGTTAGCGCAAACCATATCAGGAGGCCTTTAGTCCTCGACGCGGTCGGCCCGGGATCGACTCCGACCCGCGGCGCTTTGCCGCCTGTCTTCTCCCCTCTTCCTGTCAGCTCACTGTCAATAAAACGCGTGCCAATAGAGCCGCAGACACATTTAAAAAAAAAAAGTTTTGTTCTTTCCTGCGTCGCTCTCATCAGCGTCACAGGTTAGCTTCGGTGTGAGTGGTTGAAATAGCACGTCGATAAAGATGACAGACAAGTGGCTTATCCAATCATATGCAAGGAGTTTTGATAAGGCCCAGCCTTCAGTAAAGGCAATTCCTATGGATCTGTCCCAGATAGATGAGTGGAGCTGGGCGGAGCGACATCCATATGGCTAGAGTCAGGTTAGTTGTAGACAGCTCAGGGGGCCAATCAGGTAGTGACACAGTTTACCGTAATGCTCTGAATATCCATTGAGCGGACTGGCTTCATTGCTAACCGAAGTCAAACTTATTTTAACACATTTATGAGCGCATTTTACCACATAAAATCAGTCAGTAAGCACAACGGTAATCATATATAAGGCGCACCATAACCTTTTGAGAAAATTTAAGGATTTTAAGTGCGCCTTATAGTCTGAAAAATACGGTACTGGCTTTCTAAGATCATCAGTGCAGCAGATCCAGAACACGTGCGTACTTAAGGAACTTCAGGCTGTCGATCTGGACCAACGTCACATCCCCGAAGTCAGCGAAAAACACCTCAACGTGGGTGGAGCTAATAACTCTGTCGATCACCACTCGGTAGAACCATATTCCACTGGGGGACACGCAGCAGACCTGACCCTGCCTGATGAACGGTTCAAGGAGCTTGTACTGCTCTGACACCTCAGGACAGGCGTAACATCGTCTAAGAGACAGGAGCACAGGGATGAAAATAAGTAGAAGCAAAACATCAACGTGAACATTGTACTCTATAACTTCCAGCAGTGTTGTATAAAGTACTGAAATCTCGGAGTCAAGTAAAAGTATAAGTACCTTTCCAAAATATGACTTTGGTAAAAGTCCAAGTCACTGACTGAAATGTTACTTGAGTAAAAGTCTTAAAGTATCTGAAATGTCTTGTACTTAAGTATGAAAATTACTGTAAAAATACAATATACAATATAGGCCCATCCAAAAGCAGTGACAAACAGATTGAAATGTTTTCACTCGATAAAACCTTGTGCATTTGTAAAACCAGCACTTCGGGCGAACTTGTGCATGTACGCACGTCTGGCACGTCTCTCTTTCTCTCTTTTTTTTTGTAACGAGTAACTAAACCAAACATTGAAAATGTATTGGAGTAAAAGTATGCAATTAAGTTCAGAAATATAGTGAAGTAAAAGTTCTGAAAAAATTTCAAACTTGATAAAAGTAAGAAGTACTCCAAAATCTACTTAAGTACAGTAGTGAAGTATTTTTACTTCATTACTCTACAACACTGACTTCCAGTAGTTCCAGTGGAACAACACAGTTACAACAACCTACATAAGTGAATTATCGTCACAACAGGTAACAAACGCATCACCTCATGTCAAACATTAAGCTCTCCAAAGCGTGCGCCTCCTCCGTCTCACTGCATCGGATGTAGAAAGATCCCGGTGACTCCACCTGTTCCACCTTGACTTCTATCAGCTCTCGGGCCCGGCGGCGGGTCGGGGGTTTGAGTCGCTGATTTTGCATGGCGTCCAGGGGCACAGGGGATTGGAGATGCGCCTGCACAGCGGGATAAATCTCGGGAATCTACATGGGAACAGATCGAGGTGAGCACAGTAGTGAAAAGCATGCAGCAGGAGAACAAATTGATTTACAGTAGTAGAAAGCCTTAAAAAACAGTTTGCTAAATCATCTGTGTTTTCTACAAACACCAGCATCTTCTTCAACAACAAACCATTAACACAGTTTCCAATAAGAAAAAATATTCAACCTGCAATAACAAAATCTAACAATGTTTTCAAATCTCCAAAAGTAAGCATGGGTGTTATTGCTTAGTAAGATTTAAGTATTTTTCCAGCTTTTTCTGTAACTTTTGCAGACATTCCAGTAGTTTTTATAGGCCGTTCAGCTGCATAATTGTTCTACTTATTACCAACAAAAGGAAGCCTGACTGATAGCATTAAAGTAATATTTTTAGAACAGTAGTTGTGTATGTGAGGCTTTAGATTGTATACAGTCACAGATTTACAGCCCCAGATACATTGTTCTGTGTGTGTGTGTGTGTGGGGGCTTAGAAATGTATTACACTATTTTGTTGTATTTACTATGATAATACTAATTATGCTAAATGTTTTAAACTACAGTACGCAGTCAAAGCTCTACGACTATGAATTCAGCTTACAAAACAAGTGAAAGAAAGAAATCAATACAAAATATATATGGTTAATCAGATTTTTAAATATACCGATATCTATTGATGTCATAAAACAAATGGTGGGGGGAAAAAATAATAAAAAAAAATAGTAACCATGCCACTGATACTTTCAGGTTTTGGTGTTAGAAAACATAATCATGCAGTTTATCATCATTAGAAAAAGAAAAACAAAACTGATAACTGCACAATTCTCCATTCACAGTTGATTAAAGGCAACAGTCCATTTTGCTCCCCATCGTTTTTCATCCTGCTGCAGTTGTCTTACCATTTCTTCAATAGTGGATAGTTTGCTGGACTTCAAGTCATCATTGTCCTCATCCGATTTGACACTCTCGCATTTCTCTTCCCATGCTGATTCTTTGAAGCTGAAGTAGTAGCTCTTAGGTGGCATCTCATCACAGTCAGTACTGCCATCAATATCTGCTGAGCCTGGAAAAATGATGGTGAAAACTCAGGTTTTAGCCCAGATCAAAGATACAGTTCTCTGTGTTTGTTATCTCGGGCCTGTCGAAAATAAGATATTTTCACAATGTCAGTAATCAGAAAAGTTGCTCCAGTTCATCCCTTTAACCATGACCCAGTTTGATTTAATGTGTTTTTAACTAACACAATACAAGTAAAAGCAGTTATACACCATTTAATTACATGCAATTCAATAGAATAGTGATGGGCATGAACACATTGATCAAGGTTTTTAAAGAAATGCTACCAAAACATTTTTTTTTGCTAATCTAAAACTTAACAGTTTTTTTCTAGGGCAAATTAAGGCATATTAAGTAGCTTATTCCATCAGGCCTAGCAGCCTGACTGCAGAGCAACCCTGCATGCATGCAGCACAGATGAAGTTCAGCTGTTTCAAATATTGCTATGTCAGTGTGTACCAAAATGATTTGATTAGTAAACACCTTCATTAGTTATCAGTGCTCATCCACACCTGGTTGTGCGTTTTCATGATCCTTCAGGTCCACTATGACCCAACTGTGTCCACGCTTGTCCTCTGCTGGTTTTAGGAGGAAGATGTCACTCAGGGCACCAACAAGTTCAGTTACACTGTGAAAGCCGCTCTGTAAAAATGGCAGGTCTTCTCCGAAAAGCCTCTGATAGGGCGAAGAAATTCCACAAAGTTATTAAAATATGCATTTTACATTTATTAATGTGTTAATAAGGGATTTCTTGGCCTAAGGTTTTGCTCATGTACGTCAACAGAAAGCTTGTTCTTGCTTTAAAAAAGGTTTGAAACCAATTCAATTTTATTTATATAGCCCCAATTCACAACATGTGTCATCTCAAGGCTCTTTACAAAGTCAAATTCAGTCAAATTATACAGATTGGTCAAAAAGTTTCCTCTCTAAGGAAACCTAGCAGGTTGCATCAAGTCATGACAAGCAGCATTCACTCCTGAAAGAGCGTAGAGCCACAGGGACAGTCGTCCGCATTGTCCATGGTTTTGCAGCAATCCCTCATACTGAGCAAGCATGAAGCGACAGTGGAGAGGAAAACTCCCTTTTAACAGGGAGGAAAACCTCCAGCAGAACCAAAAAAAAGATAATCACTGGACTAAAAGAGGAATGTTCTTACCAATGACTCCAGTAAGCAAGTTTAGAATAACAAGAATATTTAGATTTGCCAAATACTGGAATATTGAGGGAGATTAAAAAAAATATCCTGAGTGCATTTATCAATGGGATCAAGATTTTCTTAAATACTTCATATTGTCATGTCCTGGATGCCTGAGAATATACACCATCATACCTCATTGGACAACAGAGGGGAGTCTGTAGAATAAAAGGCAGATGGGAATTGGCAATACATAAATGAGTTGAGAAATTCAAGACTTAAGTAAATGCAACTTTAAGGCCTACTATAGAAAATGTTTTGTAACTATGACCTTACAGAAATCCTGCTTTCTTCTAAGCTTCAGCATACATATTCCCCAAGGTCTTTTATTATGGGGTTAATAAACAAATTTCACAACAAAACATCTAAAAATGTTCTTCTAGGCTGATTTCTTTCGTTTCTTCGGTGATGCCGTACAATCATTTCAAATGTTGCAATTTAACAAAACTCAAAACATAATTATGATCTCAGCCTAAACTTCTGAATTTAAAGCACATAAACTATTATAATTCTGATCTTTATCAAATCTGAATTAGTGTTCTAATCTTAAAGAACTTAAAAACAGCAAAAGTTTAGCATAGTTTAATGTTAGATGACAAAACATTTTTTTATTATGTTAACTTTGTACAAGCATAACAAAAGCATAAATTTCAACTGTAAATACACACAAGTTTTGTTTGTACCTTGTACTCAGCAGGGAGATCATGAACTGATAATCCACCCCTCGTCTCACCAACAACCTGCAGTGTTGTGAATTAGTTAGTCTTATAATCAAATAAACTCATAATCACATCTAGGATATATCACAAAAAGAAAAATATACAGAAATAGTAATCTATAAATATGATTAGAAACAACTAATGTAGTCAGAGGGATGTTTCTAAAAGGCTATTAGATTAGTAAATCCCGGATTGTTGCATATTTTGTATTTTCATACAGGGACAAACTTTGTGGGAACAGTAATAACTGTTTGAGAAGATTTGGGTGCTTTTGTTTCGTTGTCTTTGTCAGTGCAGCAGACAAGATAGATAATACTCACCTGTACACTGTGAATCGCACAGTCTATTTCCCCTGCATTGTTTACATTATTTACATTTAAATAGTTTACATAAATCACTGCTGCACCTTATCCTGAAATTTACTGTGATTTTTCAAGCTGTATGCAAACGTAATTTCGTTCTGTACGCACTCTGTGCATACAAAATGACAAATAAAGTTGTCTAAGTTTAAGTCTAAGTGGCAGCCTTGAGGGGAGCCAGTTTAAATGAGCTTTATGCTCCACGTCATCCCACTCATTGCAGCCTGTGCTGCTGTATGTAAACGAACCATGATGGCAGGCGCACTTAAGAAACATCAACAGTGTTGTTTTCTAGCTAAAGTGTGTTGGCTTCAAGGAATGTGTGCATAGACTGATGTAAAGTCTGACCTTTCGTAGCTTGTCCTTCAGCTCCTGACTAACGGTGCCAGCAATACTGTTCTCCAAGATCTCACGCTGAAGATCCCGCTCAAGCTATAATGACATTTATCAATGTTTTTTAATTGAAAATAAAAATGGACATTTTTGTAGATATTCACATGATCCAGTTAATGCAAGGATTTAAAAGTTTTAAAAATAGTAAGCAGCGTTTTGGGTGCAATAGTTCAACATCCTTTTGAATGAGAACAAACCTTGAGTACGGTTTGATGAAAGTGCCCCCCGTCTTGACAGGACGCTTGTTTAGGGTCGTGGCTCTTCGCCCCCTCCTCCAGTTTGTGGCTGACATGCGACACATTGTTGCCAGGGTACAAAGTACTCTCAGGTGGCTTCAGAGGACCCTGCTTTGCTAAAATGTCTGCAGAAGCACACAAAAAGGGTTTTATGAACAGAAAAGTAAAACAATATAACCAAAATTTTCTAGCCGATAGTAAATTTAGAGCCCACTGAAACCCAAATATCTAAACGGACCTGGACGTTCTGTCAGCACAGGAACTTTGACGGTAGAGTTTTGGAAAGATGGTCCGCGAGGAGCGTTGGATGGCTTTATTGGCCCGGTTCTCCTTGGTGTGACGGGCCTGGGTCTCATCTCTTCCCTCAGCATCAGAACCGAGCCCAGCCTCCCCTGCTGGATTACGATCATATCTTTCGCAGCCTCTAGCATCTCTCCGGTGGAGTAGAAACCATAGTTGTGCACGCGGAGCGGGTAGCCATAGAAGCGCAAATAACTGACCTCTAGCTCCGACAGCCTAAGTGGACCCTGGGAGAGATGAACACATGCCTCTTATGTGGTTTGGTGCGCTACGCTTTTTCACTTTTCTTTCATTCTTATAAAAACGGCAACATCCTGAAATATACATTTAAAATATGACTGAAAGCTTGTGGGGATTTAAACTGATTCAATTCTTTTTAAAATAACAAAAAACTGAAAAGATACTTTACTTAAAATACATCAAACACACCAGTCGTCTGGTGAGCAAATTTAAATAAAAAGAATTTAAACCTAATAGCCAACATATTAGTGTAAAGGTGCAGATTAATTGTAATGTGAATGTGTGAATTAAAATGGTACTTTAATTTCTTTTTTTACATAATCTCATGTCAAGGATCTCTAAAGTCTTCATGACTCACTTTTACTACAAACAAAAGAATCTGGTGAATTACCAAAGACTGATGTAAAACTGATGTTACCTTCAAGTCATACCTGAGAGAGCAGGAAGCGCAGCTGAGCCCTGAGGTTGGCAGGGATGCCTGGAGGAGGGCGACCTCTTCTCGGGAGCGCCGCAGCCAGAGTCTGATGATGGTAACGAGCAGAAGAAAATTTCCTGGCCTTCTCAGACTTAGATATCCGTTGCCTGGACACAAGCTCCACAATGTTCTGGGTGTTCTCGTCGCACACAGCTGTCATGTAAGAGACAAATCCAGTGTGTAAGTAAGAAAGAAATGGAAACAAACGCAAACGTTACCTTCAGATTCAGGATGACAAAACCATTTAGAAAACTTAGTTGGCAACGTATTTCAGAACCTGATGCAGTTCAGAAAGTTCAAAACAACCTGAACCCCTGGAAGCAATAAGGAGGAATTAGATGCATTGATTGTAAAAGAGCTGCTGTACAACAGACAGACAGACAGATAGATAATTTAGTCTCATCACAGCCACAAACTTCTGTGAATTCTATTAGGATTTAATGTGACACTAAAACAAAAATGATAAACATGATTTAACTATTTTTTTTATAATTAGTTGAGCCATACAACTCAGGCCCACCGCCACCATCAGCTCATCTTCCACATTGAATAAAAACAGCCTCGTCTCAGCAGCAGTCCTTCACACCACGCCACAGCCACATCTAGTTCCTGATTGGTTGTCGCGCCGCGAAAAGACTCAAAAGTTCAAATTTTTCAACTTCAACAACTGTCGCTTTGCATCCCCTCGCAGGTTTTGTGCCGCTCTGGCTTCTCTTTAATCACTAAAGTCACGCGTTTGGTGTCGCTAGAATTGCCTCTGTGGCCTCGATTGATGTTCTCTTGAATAATATTGATTAATAAAACCATTAAAAGTTATTGTTTTAAACAGTCCTTGTTTACAAAAATCTTTATCTAGAGGCCATTTTTGTTGCTTGTGGTTAATGCGGAGAAAAGTCAAAATCAAATCGCATTTTTGGTTGAAATATATTGTAGGCAGAACGCAATCATTTCTGCTCAGAGCTGAGACGCAGCGGCTCTTTTAGCACCTAATCTGCACAGCGATGAAACAGATTGTTGTTTGTATATGTTTAAAAAGACATGATAAATTAAACTGAAAAATCCCATAAAATTTTAATCACAATATTATGATAAAAAAAAATGCAATTAGATTATTTTCCAAAATCGTTCAGCCCTAGTCATAGCAAGAAACCATATAAGACTTTCAGTTGTAATCTCAGGGAAAGTTTATTTAACTAAGAGGTTTCTTCCCTGGGGGGCCGAGTATATGTGGACGTCACACTTTCACAGTATTGTAGCTGTACAAAACAAAATGACCTACCCTTTAAACATATACTGCCATCTTGGCTGTAGTTAACAGAAACAACATCTGGCATCTCCTGAACCATATCCATAACATTCCTGAAGCCCAAGGGTCTCAGGGGCATCGGATGTCCCAACATGCTGACATAGTCTCGTCTCAGCTGCTCAGGGTCCAATCCCAGCTTAGATGAAGTGAGTAAGGAGCGAACATCCTTCTTCAGTTTCACCAGAAGGTCGTCTTGGTTCATGTCGTCTGCTTGAGTCTGAATAAAGCCAAACCAAAAAAAGATGATTGGTACAACTGAGCTTGTCCTAGTTTCTACAAAGCGTCATGTGAAAGAATAAGGACAATACGTTAAATATTCAGCTGTATAAAAAGGATTGGGTTTGTTGATTGTCTGGTTGGTCATGTTTAATACCCTTCACTTATAGACTATATCCATTAACAGGGATAGGTGATTTCACGATCTTTTAAGTTCTTCTCAGTATCTCAGCTGTAAAAAAAAATAAAGTAATAAGGTGCTCCCAATAAGGGAATTTAGATTCCTGGACAATCTTTTTTTGGCTTCACATTCCAGGGGGATCATCTTATCTATTGGTTGTCCCACTTGGCAATCATTGTGACATGCTCACCTAACAGTTCTCGCGCTTGAGCAGTTATTCAAAAAGTTACGTGGACGTTTCTTATCTACATTTACGAAAACATTGTCCACTCTACCTTTAACCTTAACACATATTATAAATCTACAGCATGTGAATGTGTAAGACTTTAACCATGTCTCAACACATACTGCGTCTAAAACAGTCTTAGGGATCGCAATATTACACACGTCATGTTTAATAAATTAGAATATGCATTCTAAGGCTCTGTTTTAAATATTTAAACAGGTATTAAAACAGTTTTCATTGAGCCCACAATTTTGTGTCAAAATATGTTTTTTATTGGTCTGATTTAACGTTATAATCTAAGAAATCAAATGTTTTACCTTTATTATCCTCAAGTAGGAAATTTATAACAGAAATTAAGACTTGAATGCATCAGTCTGTGTACAATTCATAATAAAACTGCTATATTGCTTTACTTTCTTTCTCCTGAGTGCACACATGATAATTGTGTGCAAAAATTATTTTGTATGTTTGTGGTCAAGTTTATTTCCGTTTACCTGCTTTTACAAAAATATAAACTAAGGCCCGTCAAAAAATTATTTATTTCTGGTATCAAATTATTCATAGCCCATTTTTATATTTAACAGTAAAGTGGGGAAAATGTCGCACAGGGAAATTAGTATTGTCCATTGTATTAAAAAAAAATCAAAAATCAAAACTTACGTAAAAAAAAATATATATATATATAAAATATCTACAATATTGTTCAAAGAGCTCAGCTAAACGTCGCGAGGCGTTTCTCCTCCATGCTTTAGCATGTTAGCTCATAGACATGAAAGCGTGTCTGTGGTTAGCAGCAGGTTTTTTCTGCGTGGTTCCGTCGTGGATTCAAAACTTATCTAAGCAAACAACGCTGGAGCTTTGAGTGTTTAGCCCAAGGAGCTGAGCCCACATAATAAAAAAACAACCTACTAATGACGCAGCTGAAATAAACTAAATAAACTCAACACTATGAGAGCAAAGGGGTGGAGGGCAACGGGTTGTATTTATGCACGCAGCTGTGGAAATTAAGTCTGTGTATTTGCTCTTATTTTAGCTTTTACTTGATCCTATATATGAAGTATTTAACGCAACTACATATTAAAATATCTGCTACCGGTAAAATAAGAAGAAAATTAGCTGTGTGCGGAGAGAAATCTTAGTATCACCTGTTATGATGATTCGTGGATCAAATGGGAACTTCCTGAGCTCTGGGGCAGCTGGGCTCTAATGAGCCACTACTAATGGTGCAAACCCGGAGGCAGACAAATACTGTGACAGCTAATATCAGTGTCAGGAAGCGTGAACACTAGAAATACTTAAGCTAAACTGTTTTAGGAAAGTGTGCTTAGTTGTGTTCTATTTTTTTTTAGGCCAACTCACGGTATGGAAAAGCAGCAGCGCCCCTTCTGACAAAAAATTGGCAAAACACCTGAAACTGATTTATTTATTTTATTTATTTATTTATTTATTTATTTATTTATTTATTTATTTATTTATTTTTATTTTATTTATTTATTTATTTATTTAAGTTGGTTTGATTATGCTTTTGGCAATACAAACTGGTAATATCACAGACAACTAAATAGCATAAGAGCGGTTTTCCTCAACCCTTGTGATCAGGGTCCTAAGATGTGTCTCTGCCATTAAGCCCTGCAGAACCTCTTTTATCTACTCTTTCAAATCGGTGTGGCAGAAACGAAACACCTAAAGCAGGGGTGTCAAACTCATTTTGGTTGAGGGGCCGCATACAGCTTAATCTGATCTCAAGAGGGCCACACGAGTAAACTCAATGCAAGATTAAATAGAACTAATAAAAGTGGACTTGTTGTTGATTTTTATATTAAATTAATTTCACCTTTACACAATATATTATGAATAACCTCTGCGTTTTTAACAAAGTATGTGCAATTTCAACAATACTTTTACTCAGTCAAACATTTACTTAAGTGCATTATGCATAAGAACTGATCACAGTGATTGTACAATGTTGAAAAACATTTATTCATATTTTTTTGGAACTTAAAAACACTGTCCTGCATGACAAAATACATCAAACAGATAAAAATTAAGAAATTATTTAAAATCAATTTTCCACATCTGAAGCTCAGTGCTACCATCTACTGATTAAAACACAGCGCCCCCCGTGGACAATATAGAAACTGCAGATTTCCAATTAAACGAAGTACATGTTTTTTTCAATAATTGTTTTATCATTCTCTTCCTTTCCTCTCCTACTTTCTCATTGTAGTGTCCATATCATTTGAGATATTCCCAGCATGAATCATAATAAAACATTCATAAATCAAGCGGAACACTATGGCAAAAGCAGTACTGCTCCACTTGTGAAAGTCAAATCTGATGAGCTCTTTTTGGCATTAAGACAACAATTCTTATTGCCACATTGCCAGACAGGACACTGGGAATTTAATTTATTTTTTTTATAATGATAATGCTTTTCGCCACCGGGCCGGACTAAATTGTTCGGCCTGCGGGCCGTATGTTTGACACCCCTGACCTAAAGCATGCAGGACACTGGGCCCTAAGGATAAGAAACGCTGTCATAGTCAGACCTGTCAACTTTTATCAAAAATTAAGAGTGAGATTATGTTAATTTTTGGGAGTCGTGGCTGGTGGCGTGGCTGACCGAACTTTGGAAGAGAAATATTTTTTTCCTGACTTTGATAAGAAAATATTGTAGTTCATTATAAAAGGCACAATATGAATTGTCAGATTTACATCCAGGCAATGAAAACACTAAAGATTATCATTATTCTATCCATGTTGGTCTCATTTGTGAATGAGGAAGAGTTTCATCAAGCCTATACCGTCCAACATTTTCCCCTCAGCTGCAAAACTTAAAGCACGCCGGGGTTCACGCTGCGTCTTTACGCTGATCCAGCTGCTGGATAAACAGTGGGGAAAATGCATAAATAAAGACTGTAAAGGGCTACTTTAGAGGGAAGAGAAGGAAAAATGGGTCTGAGCTGAAGCCCCTGATGTTACAAGTTTCTTAAAATAACCCTTAAAAGTCCGCACCTAAATTACATGTAACGTAATTTTGCGCACTTGAATTCAAGCGCAAGGCACCACGCCCACCGAAGCAGCACTGGTTCTGTGTCGTTAAAAACAAAAGAGCATAAAACATAGCTACTGACTCCCCTATTGATTTTAATTGGGACATTTCGGTACGAGTGGAAGGACATTGAACGTAATGATTCACGTTTTGAAGGCGGGCCCGCTGATAAAAGCACCTGGCTCCAAGGGAAGGGAGGAGAGAGGAGCAGTTAGAGCGTTGAGGCACAGAAACACAGCGCACGTAGTTAAAAAAAATGCAGAATGAATGAGAACGAAACTTATAAACAGACTAAGTGGCATTTTAGACTGCATCTGGTTAGCAGATCTGTTTTCTGATCCAGCGTGCAGCCATGACTGGTTCTGAATGAAGGCTTCATCTGGCAGCCGCTCTCCCCCGTTGCTGCTGGGAATATCATGACTCTGATTGCTCTTCCTGTTACTCTGTTAATATGAACTGCAGCAGAAATAAGCTGTGAAAGAAGACGAACCAGCTCTGCAGAAGGCGGGGTTTAGATTGAGCTCTGGATGGACAGAGCTGTGAACGGATCATCCGCAGCCCAGATGGGCTTTGTTATTTTTATGCGTGAGAAATGCCATGTGTGAGCGTGTGAAGTTAGTGAAATGCGTGTGTCACACACGGTCAATGCGTGAGAGATGAGAGCCCTGTGAGTCATTGTGCATTATTTAATCCATCATTGTAAAAATGGATCTACGTCTAAACCAACGGGCCCCTGAAGACTCTTGAGCAGCTCCTAAGATCTATACCTCAAGTGGGAGGGTCTGTTGACAGGACAAATATTAGCCGTTAGATCTGTCTCCCATTTATGGAAAAGTGGCAAAAAGAAAGTCACAAGAAGTCCCATTTGAAGTTCTCCTCATGCTAAGTAGAGGCCCCTGCAAAAAGGTAGTCAGGATAACACTGTGTATCACCAGGAAACTACGTATGTCCCCACTGTGGAACATGGTGGTGGCCACATCATGCTGTTGGGAGACTTCAGCAAGAACAGGTAAGCTGGAGTTGGTGGGAAGGGGGATGACGATAAATGGCAACCCTAGAAGAAAACTAGTTAGAGGCTGCAAAAGAATTGGGTGGAGGTTCACACTGAACATACAGCCAATAAACTAAACTAAACAATTAAACGGGTGGCCATATCATAGACCAGACCTGAATCCAACTGAGAATATTTGGCAAATTTATCTTAATACATCCTTTTCATCTTTTCCAACCAAGCTCGTTGCACTGCACACAATAATCGATCCATGGATGTGCCAGATACGTACTCCACTGATACTATAAATTACTGTTCAGCAGTGACAGCTGAGAAAATATTCAGTTTAATTAAAGACACATTGGGGAGGTTGTTGAATGTTCCCCTGTGTTGATTATTTCCTACCAGCCTGAATCAGCACATTCCTAGTTTGGACTCTCCAAGACTCCCTGCGCCTCTGCTTTATTAGTCCCACACATTAACCCTCACAAAATGCACAGTAACACCTCAAACTTTAATGTTTTTTTTTTATGTCTAAAGTAAAAAAAATGTAAGCAAACAAATGACCATGCAAATACACATTCAAATCTAAGGGCCGTTAGAGTCTCACGCATAAAGGGTCTAGTCCAGATTCCAACCAAGGAGCTTCCTTCTGTGATGTAGCTGATCTTTACTGAAAAGTAAGCACAATGCACAACGAAAATTAACAGTATTACTGAGGTAAAGTTCTCCAATGGAGACAATCTCCAGACATGAACATATTACGGTTGTCAACAATGAATCTTTTGCAAAGTTTTGTATTTTCTTAAACATTTTTCACTGCCGGTGGCCCTCCCCTGCTGCTTCTGTTTCACTCCCACGCTCAGCCCATCCCTTCCTCATCCTGTCCCATTCCCACGCAGCAACACCTCCGACACCTCATCTTCCAACAATACAAGGGTCAAAGTTTCTTCTTTCTTCATGTCAGGAAGACAGTAACGACCCATCAGAAGCAAACAGCTCCGCGGCTGTCGCTCATACGTTGCTTACGGCTGATATCCCAGCAGGTATGGAGAAGCACCCCTCTAATAGGTCCAACCACAGATCCAGAACAACGCTACGGAAAGAGGGGGAGAATGGAGTGCCGGTGCCTTCAAGAAGCCAACGTCAGAGGCCGGCAAAGGCGGGTCGCCACACCGGAGCGCCGTCGGTCAGGAAGGAGAAGAGGCAGATGGAGAAGCCAGACACAAACCAGGAGAGAATGGAGGAAGAGAAGGAGGCAGAGGTGAAATTAAAATCTACTGTGGTGGACATAGACCGGGTCAGAGATGAGGAGGTCCAGGAGGAGAACCTCGGGCTGTTGGAAGCAGCGGAGCAGGACGACGGTAAGAAAACGCCCAAGAACACAAGGGGAGAAGGTTATTTTCATTTGCTTTTCTTCCAGCATGTTTATTTTAGCTTTTGTGCGCAGTTGGGCTCCGGAACAGCATCAACACATTATCTAAACCAAAGATTTTTATGAATTGTATGTTATGTATGTACATGTTTTACTAAATTGTGTGTATTGAACAGAGCATGATGCATTTCTGCAGGTCTAAAGCGCAAGAGCCTGGGAGCGTTTGAGTGGCTGCTGATGGTGTTTGCCTTGACTCTGGTTCTCCTCTTCCTTCCTTTTTCCATCTGGTTCTGTGTCAAAGTACGAGCTGCAACTCCAAGACCAAGTAGAGCTGAATCGCTCCACAATTGTCTACTTAAAAACAAAAAAAGTGTAAAACTGATCATCAAAATCTCCAAAAACAAATCAGTGTGAGGGGAAAAAACAAGCATGAAATTTTTTAATGCTCATGTAAACGTATATATCTCCAGCATGCCATATACTAACAGCTAAATATCATAACTGGGAGAATGTTTTTCAGTCAGCCAATTTAAGATGATAA
The DNA here is from genome assembly GCF_011125445.2 of Fundulus heteroclitus. Taxonomy (NCBI): domain Eukaryota; kingdom Metazoa; phylum Chordata; class Actinopteri; order Cyprinodontiformes; family Fundulidae; genus Fundulus; species Fundulus heteroclitus. The sequence continues at coordinate 9,272,760 of NC_046369.1, forward strand.
AATCAGGTGTTTGGTGGCTCTTTTTCTGTTTCAGCTTGAGCTGGGGCAAATTTTAAAGAAAAAGTTGTACATTCTGTTAAATCGGTGGTTAACAAAGACGTGAATTCATTGTGTGTCAGCCGTAGCAATGCCTGATGCTCAACTGAACCGTTCAGCTGAGAGCTGTCATTTTGATTCACAGGTGATCCGGGAGCATGAGAGAGCTGTGATCTTCAGACTTGGTCATCTATTGCGGGGAAAACCCAGGGGGCCAGGTCGGCACAAATCACTTTTATTCCCTCCTCTTCATCCGTTGACACTGATTGATACATTTGATCTTGTCAGTCATAAAAACAAAAAACCTGAAGGGACGAGAGTGCACAGATCTTTAGTTGTCTTTGCTTTCATTGCATTTTCACCATGCTTTCCACTGGGGTTTTATTAAATGGTCTTAAACAAGGAACTGCGAACAGCTATGAAGCATAAGGACAAGGATACATAGTTTTAACTTTTTAATGTCTTCAACTTGGAGGGAGTTGCATTTTGAGTGTGTCTTTACCAGCTTTGCACGGCAAGAGATTGACATTTCTCTTTATTTCTTTACACAACAGCTTAAACTCTTCCAGATTGGATAGAGAACATCGATTTTAGAGTTCAGCCACAGACTCTTAATGGTATTTCTGTCTGGACATTGACTGGCACATTCAAACACATGAGAAGGCTTTGGCCTGAGTCATTACATTGTACCTCAATCTGGCTGTATGTGTCAGAGTGTCGCCCCGCTGGAAGGTAACCTTCTACTTCAGTCACAGGTCTTTTACAGTCTACAAAAGGTTTTCTTGCGGTATTCATCTTTATTTAGCTTCATCCATCTTCCCATCCTATTTAAGAAACACACCATGATGCTTCCACCACCATGTTTCATCGTGGGAATTGTTAGTCTGGATCAGGGGTCTGCAACCTGTGGCTCCAAAGCCACATGCGGCTCTTTACACCTTCAGCTTTGGCTCTTAAAACTGCGGGGTAGAAAAATTAAACTGAGGTCGGCGAACCTGAATTCAGCAGCACAGAGTTACGTTTCTTAGAAGTTTATTAAAAAGGTTGATATGGTGTGACAGAGGCAGAGGCAGAGGCTGAGGCAGAGGCAGGTGAATGACCCAGCAGGCGGAAGCAGGCGGGATGAGCAGACGGCCCGATAATGCTGGTCAGACAGTGTAGTCCAGGGAATGTCCAACAAAACGTACTTCATGACAGTTTTTAAATGTAAAGGTAATTTAAAATGGCTAGCTTTAGGATGCATTTAGTTCTGCAATATGTGCATAACATTTCCAGAAAAAAAAAAAACTAATGGTGTATAGAATATTTTACTATAACTAAATGAAGTATCTTTTTGTCAATAGGTTGCACTATTTGCTTTTTCATCATTTTGATGCCATTTGCTGTAAAAATCAAATGTCCAATTGAAGAAAATGCATTAAACCTAAATATAAAAATACTGTTTGTTTAAATATAATTTTTTTATCTATACTTTAAAAAATGTAAACAAATTTCTCATAGTATACTATAAAAACAAGGTCCTGTTTCAAAGACGTGCAACTTTTTTGGCTCTAAACAAAATTTGTTTAGCTGGGCACAAACGGCTCTGCAGGTTGCAAAGGTTGCTGACCCCTGGTCTTAGGAAAGGATGCCAAAGTCCAGAGCTGCTCCTGCAACTTTTAGATGTGTCTCTCTACCAACACATCTAAATCAAATGAATGGTTCGCTGTCAAGCCTCTAAAATGCTCAATAACCTGCAGAGGAGGGAATTCAGCCATTCAGGTGTGTTTGTAAAAGGACTTATCTAGAAGCTGCAGGACAGTAGCTCTTAAGGACTGGAGTTAGGCACCCCTGGTCTAGGCTGATGTACAGTGTAAGTTTTTTTTGTGTGTGTTTTTAACCACGCTTAGCATTTTGCATGTTGCCCAAAAACCTCAGTTTTAGTCTGATCTGACTCCAGCACTGTGCTTGCTCTGTCCCTTTCATGGTTTAGCCACAAACCGCAAACAGAACATCTCTTGTGGCTTTCTTTTTGCCACTCTTACATACAGGTTAAGATTTTCTGGAGTGATAATTGCTCAGATGACAGATGGCTCCACCTGAGCTGCGGGTCTCTGCTGCGCCTCCATAGCTACCATGGTTGTCGTGGTGGGTGCCTCTCTTCTTGCCTGGCCTTATTACTAGATGTACTCTTGTGCACTTACCATCTTAGACCTCTAGATCGCTACCTTCGTAAAATCATGCTGGCTGTTGTAATTAGGAAGGATATTTCATCTACACCAAGGCACTATTGTAGCCACACGCTTCCATTTTCAGATGATAGTTTGAACCAGGGATCACCGGCCTTTGTGAAACTGAGAGCTACTTCATCGGTACAGTGTCATACGAAGGGCTACCTGTACTGACGTTTGAAATACAAGAGTCCAAGCTCACCTTAACTTTATGCAACATAAATATGTATTTAATGCTTTTGTCCTTTTTAAATCTATGTAAATACAAGCACGGATAAAAAGAAAGAGTAACTAAAATAGGAATTTAAATGCAGTTTACTGGAGGGTTGTGCTATTTTTTTAACAGGCTTGTGGGCACCACATATGGTCCTTGGGGGCTGCCTGGTTGGTGACCCCTGGTTTGAACAATGCTCTAAAATAGTTCAGATATTCAACCTTGTTTGTTTTTGTCCTCTGTGAGGGCTGTACAGAAGACTTTATAATGAACTGCATCTAGATAAAATGCACTAGTTTAACTGATTTTTCTAAACGGAAGTGGCTGGACTGGATTTTATTAAGAAGAAGTAGAGCAAAAGAGGTGGGCTGCACATCACTCTCTGAAAGATTGAAAACCATAATCATAACTATAGGCTACTTTTTGTTGATTTATCAAATGAAGTCCCTTTAAAAATGAATAAAACAAAGTTTTCGCTTTTAATGTGAGAAAACGAGGTCCGACTAATATGAAGACTTTTTAAATTTGCTTTTCATGTCCAAATTGTCTAATTTTTAGTTTGTATTTGCTTTGACAAATGTGATGTCTCTACAACTTAATGCAGGATCAGATGATTTAAGACACATTATGATGTGTGATAAATCTCCTCTTCTCTCCAGGCCTCCTTTTCTACCTCCCACTTCTTGATGTCTGTCACAAAGTTGACATTCGGCTCCGGATGTTGAAGGTTCCTTCTCACGTGGTACAATCACACACAGCGGGGGGGAAAAACATCCCAAAAAAAGCTATTGGCATATGAGATTTTTTTCCGACTACATCTTCACGCAGGTGGTGACGAAGGACCTGGCAAGGCCCGAGCTGAGTGCTGTGTGCTATTACCAGATAGAGAACGTGGCTCTGTGCAGCGCAGCTCTTTCCAGCCTGACCTCGGTGTTGCAGAGTTTGGTTCAGGCGGCCGTCAGAGACGTTTTCGCCCGGCACGCTTTCAGTCACATCCTGCTGCAGAGGCGGAGGACCGGAGAGCAGATCAAGGCAGCTCTGGACTCCGTCACTTGTCGCTGGGGAATCCGAGTGGAGAGAGTGGACATGTAAGGCTTAAAGCCTCCATTTAGACTGCTGTTTGCTTTGCCATAACTAACCTCTGTTTTCATATGCTTTGAGCTTGTAAGTTGTATTTCATCAGTTCCTGAAATGATTTTTCTCTACACTGAGTTATTATTTTTTTTCCCCCCAGTGGTGTTGACTTATGTGTATTGATCACTTCTGGTGGTGCTTCTGTTTGATTTTCTTGTCAAGAGATGAGCTCAGCTTTCCTCTGGAGCTACAGCAGAGTCTGGCTACAGATGCTGAGGCTAAGAGACAACAGCAGGTCAGAGTAAAGCATTGGATGTTTTAAACACCTTTAAATCCCCTTGTTTCCTCTTAAATACTTGTTTTGCTTCATGCGTTTTTTACACACAACTAGGATCTGCTTTCCTAGGTCGCTGTTTGACATAATTTCTGTCCACCCAGCTGTGAGGTGACAGATGATGCGTTATAGCTGTCTTCCTCGTTTGGCAGCAGGTAAAGGCATCGGAAAGAGAGACAGCCACCTGGGAAGGCTTCAGGAACTCACTCCGTCATCTCCACCCTGCCTTGGTCCTCCCCCTCCCTCCAGATCTCCTCAACATGAACTCTGACCTGACCTCCCTCCCGCCACCGCCTCCCCCGGCTGAGGATGAAGACGGAGGGGTGACGAAGGCGGAGCCAGAGACAGACTCACCCATGATGTGACAAGCTACACATTTCACTCACATTATAATCTGAATATTTAAGATGAATTAGTGGTCATTTTGTCTCATCAAATTTTAAATAACGATGAGTGCAGTAAATTGTGAGGATAATAAAGAATTATGTAACGGAAAATAAGTCAAACAATCTTCATTTGTGCCACTGTTATTAAGGAATGGTCGGAAAATGGCACAAAATACTAATATTTACATAAAAAGGAGGAAAAACTAACATTAAAATATGTGCAAATTATTCTGGTTGTAGAAATTGTACAGTTCTTAGGCCTCCAAGCTTAAATCCTCATAAATCCGCACCTCTAATATACTAAACTATAAATCTTTAAAATGACTATTAAGTTATCTTCAAAAGGCTGGACAATTATTATTGTATAGAAGTTTTTTAAACTTTAACATTTTAACTTTATGTTTCTTAATACTCAGCCTCACTGTCATAAATCTTATGGACAGTTACAGTATATTTTCTTTCCTGTTCAAATAAGAAATATAAAAAATATTGAGCTATATGAATAATTTTAATTACAATTTATAAATAGTCAGGAAACAACGGAAAGAAAATATGCATAAACCTTTTTTTCAGCTGGAAGAAAAGACATATTGACCTTATCACGGGGTTGAAAAAATGCCACAGGTAGCAAATCCTCAGCATAAATAGTAACATGAAGTGAAGTAAATCCTTTACAACAATAATGCAACAAAAGAAAACTTCTTGATACTGTAAATGTATACACAACACTCTTAATCTTATTAGTGAGCTTTTCTGCTTTCCTCAGTTTTCTTTATTCCTGCTTCACAATTTGAAAACTTGTGGGTTGTAAACTGTTAATGATGATATGTTTCTTCTTCGCTCAATGCAACCAAATAAATAAGACAGCCTCAAACATATGGAGTCACAAGTTTTGATCACATGTCAGATCCTCGTTACTTGGTCTTCGTTATGGTGCTCGCTGGTTTGTCTTCCCCTACAGGTGATTTTGGAGAAGCTGGTGCTGTGCCTGTTGGTGGGGGAGGAGATGGTGTTTTCTTTACCTCTGAAACATAAAAAAAGGCATTGCAACCTTTGATGCACATCTCTGTGTTAGTTAGGATCTAACAAGGTTTCACCATCTTCAGCTTGAGGCCCCGGAGCCGGTCCACTCTGCAGCTGTCTCTCCAGGTCTTGAACCTTCTCCAGAGCTGCATGCAGAGCCTCCTCAGCTTCCAGAGCTCGCTGCTCAGCACTCCTTGCGCGCTCCTCAGAATAACTGAGCAAAGCATGAGAAATTCATCATGGTTCTACTTTGTGGGTGTACAACTTAACAGAGGCTGTGCTGTCTGTAGATCACAGGAATAATTCAAGGCAGTCAATCTAAAAAGTCATCCGTCTCTACTTCTGATGTTCTTTTACCAAATAAGTTTTACTTTGTAAAATGTTCATCATTTTTGGCACAAATGGATTATTTGGTATTGTTTAAAAGCTATTTGTGCACAATCTTATAGATTTAAAAAACTGAATAAAAAAAAAATACTAGTGATGCCATTAATGAAATAGAGGGCCTTTCAAATGTATCTGTTCCAATTAACTTTTTCACAATTTCTCAGACCCACAAATAGATTAATATCCAGTAAATTAGAATGTGCATAGACTCTTTGGTCAGTTTCTAAAGTAAAAAATAACTTTAGAAAAACAACAACCTTTGAGCGGGTGATGAATATACTTTTCATTAAGATCGTATTTCTGTAATAAAAATGCCTATTTTATCGGTCTGACATAATAGTCTAATCTTAAATGTTGTGTTTTCATTATCTGTCAGCAGAAAATCATCATGATTAACAAAAATAAAAGGCTTGAAAACAGTCAGTGTGTAATTAATCTTTATAATATGTTTCACTTTGTGAATTGAGTGGTTACTAAGATAAATCAACTTTTCAATAATATTCAAATGTATTGAATGTGACTGTACATTTTAATAATGGGATTTCATGTGACAAAGTAACACAAAGTACAGCATATTTGTGAAGTGGAAGGAGAATGATATATTTTACAAATGAAGATGTTAAGAGTGGTGAGCATTTGTGTTGAATACATCATTCAGCAACCTTCCTATGCAGTTACAGCTGCAGGTCTATTGGGATGTGTCTCTATCAGCTTTGCACATCTAGAAACTGACTTTTTTTTTTTTTTTTTTTTTACATATTTCTCCTTATAAAGTAGCTGTAGTGCAGGTAGATTGGCTGGAGAGATCTGAGAAAAGTATGTTTTTTAATATTGTCATTAATTTTCAAATGGATTCAGGTGTGGACTTCGACTAGGCCATTTCAACACCTCAATATGCTTTCATCAAAAGCTTTCCATGTAGCTGTGTGTTTATTGTGCTCGTCCTGGTCCAAGGTGATCCTCTACCCCTGTTTCAAGTCTTTTGGAGTCCCCTTTTTCCCAGGATTCCCCTAAATGTAGAAACGCATCTCACAGCATGGTGCTACCACCATCCTGATTAACCATGAGGATGTATGTTCAGGATGATCAGTGTTAGATTACTACACATTGTGCTGTGCATGTGGGTCAAAAAGCTTCCCTTTGATTTCATCTGACCAAAGTGCCTTCATCCAAATATTTTCTATATTCACTGCATAGTTTGACACAAATAGGGTTTATTTTGGTTCTCTTCCTCCCAGTTTTCCATAAAGGCAAAATTTGTTGCATGTAAAAATAATAATCATCCTGTTAAAAAATTCTTCCACCTGAGCTGTGGATCACAGTGCTGCTCCACAGATACCACGGACCTCTGTAGTCCAGCTTGTCTTATATCTTGACCTACTGCTACTATTCCATTGCAATGTCTATTCCTCTGTAATGCTCTGTTCTTATGCTCTGTTCGGGTACAACACTTTGAATTGTCTTTTTACTGAAATGTGCAATACAAATAAACTTGCCTTGCCTTGCCTATACCCAGATGGACTGAACAGAGCTCCACAGAACACTCAAAGTTTGAAATATTCTTCATTTACTCAACCCTGCTTTAAACTTGTTCTCCATGACCTCTCTAGTGTGTACTTTAGTCTTCATGATGCTATTTGCTCACTAATGTTCTCTTACAAACCTCTGTAGCTTTCAATACAACAGCTGTATTTACACTGACACTAAATAACACACAAGTGGACTTCATTTACAATTCAGTTGTACTAATTAGGAGTATTAGAGTAAAGGGAGCTGAACGCATACAGTCATAGTTAATAAATTAAAATACAATCGAAATGTCAATTTGTTTTAGTAACTAATAACTAATGTAAACAGATTATATAGATTGATTACTCAGACTGATGTTTTAAAACTCTTATTTCTGTTAATGTTTTGCTACATATAATGAAGACACGGCATATAAGCTATGAATATTATATCAAACCAATAAAAAAAACTTTTTAATACAGAAATGTAGGCTTAATGAAAAGCATGTTTAACACAGGTTGTTATTTTTAAACGGTACGTTTAATGACAGATGAGCCTCATTGGAACCCATATTCTACTTTACTGCATATGACTAAGTAGGCTACACATTAAAAAACATGACAAATAAAAAAAGATGTTACTATTTATAAACTGTTTATAATTTCTTTCCACTTCACAATATGCATGACTCTCAAAAAAATCCATAAGGGTTTGTGGTTCCTATGGGCCAAGTAAGTACACCCTCAAGTAGGTTGAGGGTGTACTTTTTCAAGGCAATGTAAACTTTGGATGGTACGTTTTACTCAGTTTCTAAAAGCTTTAAATCATGCACAGAAAATTAAAGAAATATTTCTTACTTTAGTTCTTGTTGCAGTAGAACCACTGTTGTTAGATCACTAAAGGCTCTGTTAGCTTCTTCTGTTACTGGAGACACAACCAGCTCCTCGGTCTGATAAACACACAAAAACTGAGTTCAGACAGGCAACTTTTCAGTAGAAACGTAATATTTTGCTGCCAATTATAAAATAAATAAATCAATGTTTTAGACCATCTGACCCCACTCAGCTGGACACAGCTGTCATCCAGATATCTTTGAGTGATGTTTCCATCATAGCCAATCAGCTTCAGCACAGGCCTCTCGCAATCTGTTAGCTCCCTCTGCAGGACGACAGCGTAAACAATTTTACTTTATGAAGAAACGAGCGACTTTCTTTTTATGGCTCCCATTTGGAAAACTATTTGTACTTAACAAGAATGCTGATATTGCAATTTATTCTTTAGATTTATAGGACTGCAAAACACAATTCTATCCTCTGACAAGGCTCAGTTTGACCTTGTCAGTTTTAAAACTGGTTTCATCTTTTATCATCCTTATACATACATACATATATATATATATATATATATATATATATATATATATATCACATTATAAAAGCGATTTGCCAGGTGCAGCCCTTTGTTTCAGCTGAGGTTGTCTTGAGGCACTTTATAAATAAAGTTTGTGTGTTATGTATCTGACAGACCTCTTGATGCTGCGTTTCAGGTTCTTCATCCGTTCTCTAAAAAGGAACGAAAGGAACATTATGATGATATTTTTTACAAACATAATTCATGGACTTGGTAAACAAATTGATCTAAAAAGAAACCAGACAAACTACTGAAAATAAATTAATAATTATGAAAAACTGAAATTCTTCACTGAGCATATTATAGGAAGCATGAATCAGTGTTAGGTTAACATTATTTGTAGTTATCTCAAAGGTAAAAGTGTTGTGACAGAGAGGCTGCATCCTTCCTTTAGTTCATATCCCTAACCTCAGTTGATTCTGGCTCGGCCCCATCTCTGATGTTTTCAGTGTCAGGCCTTGGCTCCATCACAGGATCTTCAGTGACCTGTAGCACACACAAGCACCCAGCTAACACTTAGAATCAAATATGGAACAGGACAATAAAAACAGATTCAAATGTCTCTATAGATTCAGCATGATTAAGAAACTTATGATTAAGAAACTTCCTCTACTGTACCAAATAAATTACTTTCACTCGACTGTAATGTTTCCCTCACACTCTGCCTAATACAAACAGCCAGGTGTCTCATTTAAAAAGCTTTTATATGCACATAATGGAGCCTGAAAAGTCCGTACGTCATTTTCCAGGCAAAAGTTGGGATCTGTTTAAAAAAAAAAAAAAAAAAACTTGACGGGAAAATGTTTGGTCCTCACGGCATCTCTGACCCAGGTGTACGCTCATTTTGGAGTGGGGGGAAATTTGGTGATGCAGATGGTGAAGTGGTGAGTTGCAGCATGAGGATTCCTCTCAGATGTTAAATTTCACTCCATATCAGACGTTAATCATAGATCCTCTTGATCATAAGCATTCAAGACCGCAGCGTTATTCATTCTTGCACTGGTGACACCTACCTTGCCCCCCCCAAAAGAATTTCAATTAAATAAAAACACTGCAAAAAGTCTTTTTCCGAATCAGATGGACGGTGTGAGCCATAGGTGGACTGTGCTCTGGGGGTTGGAGAGCAGCCTTTCAGCACCTGAGAGGGGGGTGTACCCACTTTCCTCTGTAGGATATAGCAAAATGAAATGCTCGGAGTCTGAAGCGGCATCCTGGTCAGTCATCATCATTAGCCAGAAAATCTTTGATCCCTGAAACTTCATTTCCCTTTAATTCTGCCATTTACAAGGTCTTCCAGCAGTGCCAGTGCTTCCAGCGCGCAGCATTACGCAGGAGTGTATTTGACCGTTTCACAGCAACTAAAGGAATTGCTTCTCACCTTGTCACAATAATCTGTGGAACGCGTCACCCTGGTGATCATCGGGGAGAGGAATGTGATGGTTAAAATCTTGTGCAAGCTTTTATTTAAGATTTAGGATGGCTTATGGGATTTATTTTTATTTTGTTGAAAGGTCCTTCAGTATAGTTATGTGTTACCAGTGTAAGCATGAATGACACTGCAGTTGTGAATGCTTATGATGAAGTTGATCTATGACTAAAGTCTGATACGGAGTGAAATTGAACAACAGAGCTGCAACTCACCACTTTACTATCTTTCCCCCGTCTCCAAAATGACCGTACGCCTGGGTCAGAGATGCTATGAAGAACGCACATATCCCGTCAAGTTTTTTTTTTTTTTATATATCCCTACTTTTGCGCAAAAAGTGACATATGTAAGTTTCAGGTCTCATTTTGTGCTTTATAAATGAGACCCCTAGCCTATTTGACAATGAATGAACTTATTTAAAAAAATTTAAATAAACAGAAAATAAAACAAAACTATTGTCAAACAGACACCTGTCTGTGTGGAAGCAGGAACATCTATTACTACATCTCACATGTAAACAATGCAGATGGCAAGCCTTCCCATGTTCATGGAGATATGTATAGCGCTGCATTATCAAAGATCGGCATTTTAGATTTGCATTTACAATAAAAGCCTTATGCTTTATTAACGTGACTGTTTGGAGTACACACGGTTTGTTTTTGTTAGTCTGTCATACTTTATTTAGTGGGTGATATGCAACAAGCGAATGTCTTTTTTGAGTGACTGATGAAGTGCCGCAGCAAAGATGTAGCTCTACATCTGTGAGAAGCAGATCCGTCTTTGTGCCCACTTTCAGAATTAGAAAGAGGGAAAAGCTCACCCATTAAAAACTAAGAAATCCTTCATTCATAAGGTTACTTGGACTAATAAACTATTCTGGGATGCCTTAAAAAGGAATTGACACCTGAGTCTCCATGATTTGTGCTGGTTCAGTGCTGTTGGAAGGTTGTTCTGGTTGCTTGATGAGTTCCTCCTCAGACTTCCCATGAATTCCTGAGAGCAGTATTTTGCAGCTATCCGCCCAATTATCACAGTCTCTCTGAGGACAGAAATAAACCTTAGCGAATAAATGGTTGTCTCAATGTTCATATCAAAACCACATGCACGGAAATGTTTATACCAAGTACTCTTAGCTGCATGGTCAACTGTTTATTACATTATGCTGCTGGGGGCTCTACTTTGGACGTCCCTGGCATAGACCAACAGCTGCATAACTACAGTCTTGTGCGCTGGCCTTCTAAAACATCTCCAAAAACCTTAGGGCTGCAGTACAATTCGGAAAGATGCTGTTGTCTCAGTTACCTGCAGTTTTTTGAGCTCTTTAGTCTCATTTTCAATCTCAGTTTCATTTGGGTCCTGTGCCGTCTTCTCCTCCAAAATTAAGGTGCATGATCTAAAATACAAATAGAACATTTCCTGTTGTATAGATACTGTAGAAAAACCTGATCTCCTTACTTAAAAGTAAGAAACATATTGAACATTTTGTACATATAGAAAGAAATTTGTTGTTGCAATGATAACAGAATAAAGTAACCACTGTTTTAAACAGCGTCTACTACATCAACATCAGCAACAACAAGTGGGTGATACTAAGTTGTCGACACCTGTTAATAATGCTGGTAAAATAGACCAGTTTCTCAGAAAGCCTTTCTGCATCCTCAGTTAAAGCCTGTAGTGAGATTTGTGGAACGTAGCCATGGTTCAGATCTTTGTTCTCCTCCTCATTCTGGTCGGGTATCATGGCAAGCAACAGATCCAACATCCAGCGGGTTCGACCTGTGTGAAGAGAGGTCACCTGGAAGGAGAGGCGCCATTAAAACGTACAAATTTACAGCATGAAAAGTCAACTGTGAAAAAAGTGAACAAAGCATTACTTAGTTATACACTCTGGCCCCAACAGAGTCTAACTTGCAGTAACTTGCAGTTATTGAATAAAAGTGAGCACCACATTTATGGGGCAATATATCTGTGCAAGTGAAGATGCAATAGTGTTGTGAACCATTTGCAATTATAAGTTGTCTGAGTAAAACTTACTCAAATTTAAGAAAAATTTACTCAGAAACAGTCTAAAAAGAGTACAATTTACTCCCACTCTTACTTTAAATATTACCCTTTCAGCTCAAAACTGAGCAAGAGCAGCTCATTTTGAGAAAAATAACTTAACCTCTTGAAAAAGTACTTTGTTTCTGTGTACTTCTTAGTTTTGGTTTTGAAAGATTTTGTGGCACCAGAGGCCTTTGTCACTGTAGTCAGACAGGAAGTGGGCAAAGAGGAAAGGGGAGAAGACATGGAGCAAAGGTGCCAAGGTTGGCAATGGAATCTCGAACAGCTGCGGTGAGGACCAATAGCCTCTGAATATGTGGGGACCGCTCTACCTCTATGCGACACGCCACCCCACATTTCTTACTTCAGCAAATCCCGTCCCAACCTTCAGTTTAGATTCAATACGGCTGCCAAACAAAATGCTGTGACAGTCGCAGGTTTAAACTATTCAGTTCCACTTTTGACGGGTAGTATCTCATTGCTTCAAGGGCACACAATGTAGCATATAATCTCTATTTGTGAACACTGAAAATATGAGTTGCCGTGCAGAGAAAAACATTGTCATCAGCTTGCACTGCTAATATTTGTTTGTCTGAAGACCAAACAGAGCGATAAGCCAATCCCATTTGGTTTCTGATTCGCAACTAAAAGTTGCTCAACTCGGGTGTGTGTTGCAGTTGTGTTTGTCTTGGAAATCGAGTCTGGGAATAAACTCACTCCTGAGATGAGCATTTGTAGTCAGTGGCTGGAAATCAGAAAACTAGTGGACTTTGCCAAGCAAACTACTATTAGCAGTAAAAGGTGATAATGAACGTCCCTCTATTTTCCATAAATAAAGATTAAACTGTACTGTGTTGCCTCTGTTGTGATGTAACAGTGGAGTGTTACATCTCATCAGAGAAGCAGAGACACAGTGGCAAACACTGGTGTCAGGGGTGCAACTGTGCAAATAAATCCAACGCTGTGGCTGCCTTTTATTTGTGCAGGGGCCATATTGGGTGTTGAACTCTGACAGAGAGGTCTGACACTCCTGAGTTTGAATCTTGACTTCAGCAGCCGTTCTATTAGATTTTCTTGGCGAGCCGAGATTCCATTACTGTAAGTCGTTAAACCAATATTGCCATTTCTTGAAATGTTGGCAGCCAGCAATACCAGCGCTTACAAGTCAATACAATTTGACAACATATTTTGTTGATATTTTAATGACTTTAATAAAATACAAGCATTTAAAAGTACTAATAAAATGTTTATATCTGAAACTTTCACTAAGTTTTCTATGCACAGCACTAATCTTGGATACTGAACTTGGGGCTGCTCTGCAACTTCTGACTATCAGTTCAAAATCTGACTTCTGGAGTATTTTTTTTCTTGCATTTTTTACACCATTTTTTCCCCTTGAAGTCAGACTTTTTGAAACTGTAGCAAAAGTTGGGCCTATTTCTATTTCTGTATTTCTCACACTCTGCTGAGTTCTCCTACTATTATCCAATTTTGTATTATTTGTTGTTATTTCAACTTTTAACTTTATTTTCACTCTGTATGTTTTCTCTTCATAGTAGCTACATCTGGCCTGGTGTTCTGTTTAACTGTGACGCCATCCTGAGGGGCAGATCGTCCGCTATTACCCTCTTTAACATAGAAAGTATTTCTGAATCAGTGCTTCTGTGTTCTTTTTGTGTCTCTGCTCTGTCTTCTCAGGTGGGTGCAGATGGCTGTTCACAATGAGCCTGGTTCTGTTGGAGGTTTCTTCCTGGTAAGCGGGAGTTTTCCTCTCCACTCTATAGCTCTATATAAATAAAACTGAATTGAATTGAAAATTGAATGTTGTTGGATGAAAACAATTAATCAACCCTTCTGATGGTTTGTATCTAGACCTGGTTTGTTAAACTGTTATTTTGTGTTTGAAAGCATAAAGAGAAAATTTACTTCTGTTGCTACTGGAAGCACCACAAGAAAACCCTAACAACCAGTTTTTCTGACTTGCAACTAAGAATGTGATTAACTCTCAGGCTCAGATCCGACCGCCAACTTCCAAGACAAGCACAGCAGGAGACTTCCAACTTTGCAACACTGAATTCCAGTTTTGATGGCTGTTCTTTTAGACTTTTTTCAACTTTAGATGCTTACATTTCTGAGCAGAGAAAGAATCCACCATAAACACAGTGCATCGTTTTTCTAAGGAGCGCTTAAAACGCACCTCTTCCTGCAGTTTCTGGTTCTCACTCTCAGTGAAGTTGGACAGGCTGCTTACGAACTCCTGGACATCATCTAACGCCTTTGTTGTTGCTCTGCTGTTTGAACATACAACACAACACAGAAATTTACCAAAATTATAAAGAATACAGGAAGACAATCATGCATAAAAATCACATGCAGCCCTAATTCCTGTAATAATTTATCTACAGAGAGACTGCAGGGTTCTTAAATTCTTATCTTTAATTTGGTTTTCAAAATCTTATACAAACTAGCCACATGTTCTGCCATGGTATGCTATTATTCTACAGTAGATCAACAAACACAATGATTCAATTATGTTTTATAAGGAATTAAAACAAAATATGTAAAGTTGAAAACCTACTTTTGACAAATAAGTAAATGGTTGTTACCTTAACAACAGCGTTCATCTTAGACCATGAACAAGTTATAAAAATATATTTTCAAAAGCTCCTGAAGATGTACAACTTTATTTAGAAGTTTTATATTTATTGAGGCATTTTCTCAAATCATAATTTAAAGTGTGCCTAAAGAGACTGCAATTTACAAATTTGAGAAGGCAGCAAAAACATAGGAAAAAAACTTACTATAAGTCAGGTTTGTTTTTGTCCTTCTGGGTCTCTGTTTGTGCGATGGAGAAATGCAACAATATCTCTTCTGCTAGATTCTGCCAGTCCAACATTGCCTTTTCTAGTTTAGGCCAATCAGATTTGGCCATTGCACTCCGAGCCGCTGGTTGTTTAATATCAGTGTATGTTTTGGAGACCCACAGCTCCATCAATCCAACCAGTGATGTAATCAGTCTGTGGATCCCTGCAAAAATTATCCTAAATGACTTTCAGTATATTTATTCTGTCCAGGCCATAATGATAACCTGACAACAATGAGGTAACATAAAATAAACTTAAAGGAGCAATAAGCTATATTTCACCACGAGGTGGTGCTTGAGCACTGACGGTAGACCAAAACAAGATGTGTGACAAGCCACGCCTCTCTACCTCCACTAGAGCCGCTACTCAGCCCTTGCTTTCCCTTCTCAAGCGTTGCCTTCTATGGGCATATTTGTAAGGGATAAAAACACAGCAAAACTACCTCACCTTTCAGAGGAACATTTCTAGTGAAGAAGTGAGTAACTCAGAACTTAATAATGCTGTTAGCAAGAGAACATTTTTAATCTGCTGGTGTGCTCTCCGCCATGTTGCTCCAGCGCTGCGCTGCTCTGACGGTGGTATTTTAGGGCTGGGAGGGGCTAAGCCCTCATTGGCAGCTGTTCACATGCACGTACATGCACGCTCGGCCGGCACAGCTATGTAAATAAGAGACTGGAGAACAACATTGAGAGATGCGGTGTGACGTACATAGTCTATCTATAGAGAGATGCGGTGTGACGTACATGGTCCATCTAAAATATTACCTTTAGTTCTTCAATACCTATTTTTTAATGATTCCTATCTAAAATACTGTATTTTGCAGACTATCAGTCGCACTTTCTTTCATAGTTTGGCCGATCCTGTGACTTATATTCAGGTGCGACATTTAAATTTAAATGGTAATTCATCTTGACCAGCATGAACCAAGGAGTAAACATTACCGTCTATAGC
Source organism: Fundulus heteroclitus (assembly GCF_011125445.2). Classification (NCBI taxonomy): domain Eukaryota; kingdom Metazoa; phylum Chordata; class Actinopteri; order Cyprinodontiformes; family Fundulidae; genus Fundulus; species Fundulus heteroclitus. The sequence continues at coordinate 9,288,627 of NC_046369.1, forward strand.
CACAAGAGGATTCGCTAGGTTTGTGAAAACTATCTTGCTCATGTACCACTTAAAATAGGGTCACTAGACGTTTTTGATGACCTGTCCCCAGCAAAAGTTCCCAGATTTCAGTGTATCATGATGGAGTAGTTTAGCGCAACGAGCGGTATTTACCCGGTCCTGCCACTGTCCCAACGTAATAAAGGAGCAGAGCCAGAGACGCCTTCCCAGCCCCGTCGGCATTGCAGATCATGCAAAACAAACCAACCCCCTGACAGATATTTTCAACAAAATCAGAGACATCCCCGGTTTTCATTAGATAAATCTGGTCACCCTAACTTAAAAAGTAATTGAAACATTAACTTAGACAGCAAAGACAGAACACAGGTTTGTATGATGTTTCACATTTCAGTATGCGTTCACGCAGCTCAAAGGGCCCAGACCGCAACAGAACCCTGTTATTGGGCTGTCTGTGAAGCTAATAACAGCTAGTGCTAGTTTACTGGTCTATCGGCCGGGTGGTTTACAAGTTTGTTGATGCTGGTAAGCTTTATGTTGCTCTGAAACATCCATTCCGTACTGTTAGCTTGGCACGAAGCACCATTACGCTCGCTGTCTAATTTAGCCGTAATTTTGACAACTTTTAGCGTAACAGTCCATTAAACCTTGCTGGTTGGAGTTGCTAATTTACCCCATTCATCCTCCCAGGTATGTTCCATGTTATTAAGCCAGTTGTGGATTTAGCTGTGTAATTTATTAAATTGTCCTGCCAGATTAAATGCCAGTTGTTAGTCTTGGATTGTGTGAAATAAATTTCTAAATAAATGAGTATAGTCCAGTGTGATTTATATATGGTTTGTTCCACTTTATGACGCATTTTGTGACTGATGCGACTTATATTCCAGAGCGATTTATAGTCTGAAATATATGGTAATGAAAGTTCGCTTACTGCTCTTTTAAGTGACAATCAGCTGTGCACGTCATTAACACTACAAGTTTACAATATTTTCTCTCACCGCTCTCCCCACTGACTTGAATGTCAAACTGTTTGAGGAGTTCTGATAGGACCCTGTCCAGCTCTCTTATGGTCTGCAGGCCATGAACAGACTCAGCATCAGGAGGAGTGTGTCTTTCAAAGAGCTGAAGACTCGTATCCAGCCATTTTTCCAGGACATTGCGTAGTTCATTCAGTTTCTGCTGAAACAAGAGCTGTTTTTCACCTTGGTATTCCTCACATTGGAGAGCCAGCATCTGCAGGATAAAGCAAGGTAAAACCTCAGGGCAAAAAGGAAACGTTACTATTAACTGAATATAATTTTTGAACGCTGGGTCTAAGAAAGCCCACTAGATTTTTAGAAGGGTATTCATAACCTATTCAACTTTTTCAGTTTTGTCAACTTACAACCACAAACTTTAATGTATGTTATAGAGACTTTGTGTGTTAGACCAGGGGTATGCAGTCTTTACAATTCAAAGAGCCATTTTTGCCCTCAGTCCAGCTGAATAAGATGTTTGGCGCTGCAAAAGTTGCATGTCTGTTAAAAATAAAACAACTTGCAAGGACAAGTCACATTTATGGCAATTCTTAAAAATTGCTGTTCACACAAACTCTCCATTTAATTTGATTGACGGTGACTTATATTGCGAAGAACAATGGGCAAAAGTGTGAGTCTCTAGATATAAAAAGCTGGTAGACTCATACCTCATTTGCAATGTAGCTGTAAGAGAAGTGAAAGAAGGTTCTTTAAAGTTTCGAAGCAGAGCGGTGAAAACATACAAGCCTGCCAAACTTTTCAGATCTTTATTTGTAAAACATGTTAACAACAATGTACCATTTTCCTTCCATTTCACAATTATTTGCTACTTTGTTTATGTCTGCCACATAAAATCCTAATAAAATACATTACAGGTTTCCTGCAAAAAAAAATTAATTCTTTGAGTGGTATTAATGCTTTTTTCACATTTTCTGAGCAACTATAAACATTATTTCAATGTTGAAAGAAGTCATAAGATACCATTTGGATCTGATCAGTGGTAACGGAGAAGCTATGGACCAGAACCGGTATGTACTGAAATGCTTATAAAAGACAAGGCAGATTTAATTCTAATTACAGCGTAATGGAGGTGTTATGTAAATAGTGTGTATCCTTGTTCAATTTAATGGTAAAATTATCTAAGGAGATTTATCAAGTGGATAACGTCCCAAAAAAACTAAGAAGGCAAATAAATCAAATGTACTGACTTACATGTGACCACTGCTTTAAATCTGCATGAATTGCTTCTACTGCTGCTCTGTCATACTCTGGATCAGAATGGCTAGTAACAAAAAAAACGGGCATTGTATGAAGAATGCGTATTCGTGTCAAGAAAAGTGCAAAATAAGATTAATATAGACTTCCGGGAAGTTTATCTTAAAAATGATTTTCTTACTTATTCTTCGTGTTGAGGAAAAGAGACCACTTGGCGATGCCTTGCTGCGTGGAGGTGACCTGTGCAAACTGAGCATGCTCAGTTTTCTTCAGCTGTGACATGAGGCCAATCAGCTGCTCTTTCCAGTAGTTGGTTAACTCCAGTATGTTATGTAGATCTTGTGTATCCTACAGTAGGAGTGGCACAGTCAAATGTTAACTGAAACCTGTGGTGGAGAGGACAGAGTGTGCTTTTTACTTTCACCTTTGTGGAGATGTAGAGGAGGCAGTGTTTTGCTGTCTTGAACCAACCATCCTCACTGACATGTAGCTCACTGACAAGATGAAGCTTCTTCACTTTAATCACCTGAGAAATGAGAAACAGTCAAACGCTGATCTTAAATCTAATTTACAACTAAATGCCTAATTTTTGGGCTTGTTGTGTTACAAGTGACCGATAACCACTGCTGTTGGTGAAGTAGATAATAATTTTTTTTAAGCCTAGCCATTATTGGATATATTTGATTCATATATGATTTTGGAACATCACAAGACAGTACAGATGAAAAAAGAATAAAGTAGAAAAAAAAGAACTACACAATATATTGACTTCTTGTACTTTTAGTGCGAGACTGAAGGTGAACTGGCTCCAACAGTCTTTTTCTTCAGTCATCTGCAGCAGCTGATCCTCTAGACGAGCTCTGTGGAGCTCGTACAGCTGGTGATAACCCTGGACAACACTTAGAAAGACACATTTATCATTTTACAGTTAATGTTTTTGTGAAAGTGTTTAAATGCATAGATAAAAACTGCCCCATTTTTGATCTACCACAGAAAAAAATGGCCAAGGAAGTTTTATGTTGACGCTAAAAAAATACTTAGGTATAGCAATTACTGTACAACCAGTACAATTTAGTCTTCTTTAATTTACTTGATGAATGGCAGTGTAGTGTGCCATTAATCACTGTTATAGGTCTGCCAGACTGACTCTGAGCTGCTGTGAGTCTCTCTGAGGCCTTCAGTCACTTGCTGCTGTGCTCGCTCCACCTGATGGGAAACTAACGCATCGTGGTCTCTGATTTTTGAAAGTTCCCTAAGGAGAGAATACACATGCAAAACATGAAAATGAGACATACGTCTCTCACCTCCGTCTTTGTTTAAACGAGCTATTATTTGAACACACAACCTTATTTATCCCGTCCTAACAGCCAGTCTATTAAAATATCCCTAATTATACGACACAGTAACATTGCTTGTTTTCTCTCATCAATCTGACCCTGATTTACACACATGTTTAGCTGCTGGATGGATGCTTTGATGCGGTAGATTTCCTCAACGAGGCGGCGGTCCAGAGCCCGCTGCGCCACCACCTCGGTGTGTAAAGCCCTCAAGCGGTGGGGGATTCGGTCCAGGAGAGACTGGTACCGCTGTCTGAAATAAAAACATAAACAAAAAAACTTACGCTCCTGGGTCAGTACAGGAACATATTTATTACAAAATTCAAAGGTGCTTCTTACAAAACGGTTCTTCTAATATCGCCCTAGAAAAAGAAAAACATTGCAAAATCTAACCTTTAACCTCTGTTTGAGCCTTGCTGCACCAGTTTACCAACTGTGCTACAGTGCAGCCTGTAGTAATGGCTTAGTTACTACCTGAAAGTTTCTAAAACCTAAAATCATCTTCACGAGGTAAAGTTTATATACTGAGTAAAGTTTAACAAATATTTTGGTTGTTTTTGTTCAAAGGGTTTGTTGGGGTACAAATAATTACAACATAGGAAACTTTCCAAAAAAAGTAAAAACAAAGCAACTGGACTTGTTTTCCGTAGTTGAAGACGTTTCGTTACCTCTCCAGGAAGCTTTCTCAATTCAAAAAGTCTGGAGTAATGTGGAGTACCAAGCTTTATACCACTGCCAAAACAAAGGCCTTGTAATGGCTTAGACAACATGCAAATGCAACAGAAACAGGTCCACCCCTTAGTAATGGGCGGTCGTTAAAGACATTAAGCCAGCAGATTGAACCGAAACTGGTCCACTCCTCTGTAATGAGGAGTTGGTAGGGTTGTTATTGGCCTGGCTTGCAGGAACAATGGTGGCAGTGGTATAAAGCTTGGTACTCCACATTACTCCAGACATTTTGAATTGAGAAAGCTTCCTGGAGAGGAAGCAAAACGTCTTCAACTATGGAAAACAAGTCTAGTTGCTTTATTTTTACTTTTTTTGGAATGACCATGACCTGAATGACTGAGAATCTTCACCAGCAACATAGGAAACGTTTGTTGAATCTTGACATGTCATGTTTCAATCTATGGACTCACATTAAACATTTGACTATTCAGTGTGATATTGCTACTGCAATAAAGTATTCATTAATTTCAAAAAATTTTACATACATGTCTGTGTATTAATTGTTTTTTTTAGGCCAGTAGGGTTAATCAAAAAGAACCCAGGTTTGGCTGCTAACCTGAGTTTGGCGAGGAGCTGTCCTCTCTCAGCACAGCCCACGGTCACCTGCCTGATCAGTTCATGGAAAACAATGTTGTAGATGTTCTGCTCCGTCTTCACCAGCTCCAACAGGCCCTCAAGCTGTAAAACGAGCCAGCATACCTTCAAGTCTCAGAGCATTTTGGTGGTAATGAAAGAAAGAAATTTAACAAGCACAGAAACTGTACACACTATTTGTGTATTATGTTGCAGATAAAGAAGGCATTCATTTTCAATGTTTCTTACTCCTTGAACGACCTTGAAAATTAGTTAAGCTTTTTATCCTTAGGAGAAAAAAATTCCATAAATGTGTTAATTTTTTTATATATATTTCAAAAAAATTTCACGTTTTTTTCACATTTTTTAATTTTTTTTTCAAATTACAGTGCATCAAATGTTAAAGCTACCTCATTCCTAAACATAAATATGTATATGTCAATATATATAGAACAGGGGAGTGGTGGCCTAATGTTTCATATATATATTCTGAATCAAAGATTCCTTTGTGCCTCAAAAGCTAAATCAGCTTATTATGCTGTCTTACTGACTTCATGTTGGAAGCTGTTTAGCAGTTTTGCTTTATTGTCCTATTCTGATTTCACAAATTAAAGGTTTCTCTCAAATGCATTACAGTCCTTGTGTCACTAGCAGAGGTACAAAACTTTCCTGGCACAGCTCAGTCAGTTCCTCGCTCTGCTGATCCACTCCGGCCTTTTCCAGCATGTCATCCATCATCCTCATCAGTTGGACCACTTCCAGTCTGCCGCTGGGCCGCCTGGACACAGAACACGAAAACAGAGCCCACATCCACAGAGGGTAACAATGTTTACAGTTTGTTTCACCAGCACATTTCCTCTAAAGTACCTTTACTGTTTTAGCATAATAAACTGTTACAACTTCTAACCTGTCAGTTTGACTAATTTATTTGTTTGGACTCACAGTGATGGAAGGACTCGTAACCTCTGCTCCCGATCTTTCAGCTGCACTGTAAACGCGCTGTGAGAGAGGAACAAAAGGAGATACATCAGTAAATCTCAGCTTTGTATTATAGAGGAAGGGAGCACAGTAAATAACATTAAGGAAACTCACTCTTCATACAACTCCAGACATTGTATCCCTTTGTTCTTCACAATACGATATTCATCTGGGATCACAGTTTCTGAGACACTCAAGTTCTGTGAGACAGAGTAGGAAGAATGATGACATAAGATTGATATGCTCAACTCAAACAATGCTTGTTATTGCGTGCATGTCTCAACCCTCGGAGAACTCTAAGCGGCCATTAGAGTACTAACGATCGGCTGATGATCCTCTTATGCATGTGAACAACAAGTGTGATTGCCACCGTTAAACTTGTTGATCCACTATGCAAAGGTAGTGGATCAACAAGCTCAAGAAGTCTCTTGGAAAAGAGACGAAACATATCAACAAAGAAGAACCCTTCAGAGGACCTACTTTTTTGGATTAATTTGTCTACTTAGACGGGCGATTGGCAATGGCTGCCTCAGGGAGAGACTTTACTCAGGTTAAATCCAAAACCAATAGGTTGTTGTACAGAGAAAAACTCAAACTTATGTGCAGAACAGCTGGTGAAAACCTAATAAATGTAGAAGTACACAGATGTAAATTAGTAAATAAAAAAAAGATATAAAATATATACAATAAAAAATATATACATATATATATATATATATATATATATATATATATATATATATATAAATCCAGGGTATTTCAAACAAGACCCAAGAATATCGGGGACGGCCTCTCCAGATTGCCCTTCTCTGTCTGTGTGTGTGTTGTCTGAAAAGGGGCAGGAACAGGCAAACATCTCTTCTTAAATGTATTACCAAAATGACTTCAGGCTGTTTCCTGGTCATTTTGGTAATTTATTTAAGAAGAGATTTTTGCCTGTTCCTGCCCATTTTTGGACGACATACTATACTGGTAGATGGCACATTAATTATTATTATGTATACATAACCATATTTAGGCTGAAGCCTGTGAATTACAACTCAAAGGAACTTGTTAGGGGTAGTTTGAGAGGTTGGTGCTGAAGTGATGCTTCTGGGCGAGAGCCTCTTCAGGGGTACAAATGTTGACCCCTGGCTTATGCAGCTCACCTGTGTGTCTCTGGTGCTGTTCATCTCAGTCACTGGTGGGAGAAGGGTCATTTTCTTCTGTTTAAGCACAGCATCGCACAGGAATGAAATATCCCTATAGGAGCAGACCACCAGACAATGAAAGAAGAACTATATGTTATCCTTTATATTGTGTAATATTTTTAATAATTGCTCATCTTTAAAACCAGCGCTTGCAACGATAGTACACATGCAGTCATGATCAAAGGAACGGAGTAATTTGTTCTTTTTTGACTCCTTATATTTTACAACAAAATGCCCTGCTATGCCTCAGGAGCAGAGAGCCGCAAGTGCTCCTCGTTAACAGCAACTGGCTGCTTCCCTCTCTTTTAAATCATTTGGAAGCAGCAAGATTTTTATAGATTTTACATCTTTTACATTCTGGCTTCCTTTTCTTCATAAACAATCACGATGTAAAATCTGTTGTGCATTTTTATATCCTTAAAGTTAGATGAAGCAGAGGCCTCTGCAGAACTTATAAGGTAATTTCAGCCATTTAATTCAGGTGTGTTGGAGCATGGCTGCACATTAGCTAGACTGGAGTTTCAAATAGGGCTACACTTTTTAACCACACTCTGGGCTGTAAAGATATAAAATGTCCGGTGTGGGAATGGTTTATATAAATAGCTGCCATTGTCTCATCTGCCAAACTGACCTGCCGGCTCCTGTCAGCGATGTTGGCTGTTCCAGAAAGTATTTGTATTTGCTGCGTCCAACTGGATTATGCCAAACTGCATCTGGCCGCCTGACTTCACAACGCTGTACAGAAAATTTGTCTTAAGAACATCAAAAAGACAGAAAGGACATCCACAGTTTCTTCTGAAATAGTAACCGTGGCACCAACTGTATCTAAGCACTGTTCAGTTTCACTTAAAAACTTGATTAATCGGTGCAACTCATTTCAGCAATCTTTTATATTTTAACTATAAAAAGCACTTGTTACTATGTATCAGTAGTTTAAGCAGCTTAGTTGTATGAGTTGCTACCAATTGAATTTGATCTGATAACAGATAATATAACACTGCAATACTAATCTTGCTTTTAAGGGAATAAGAGTGAGCAAATAAAAAGGATCAAGCAAAACAGAGCTTACAAATAAACCTGGAACATGCAGTTTTTATTATACAGTTTTTATTTTGTTATTTTTATCAACGTAGCCCGATATGTTTCATGTTTTTAATCAAGTATTTTCTTAAAATCTATCTGAAAAAAATATGTATCAACCTCTTACAGATTTATTCAGATTTGACTTTTTTTTGTCAAACTTTTATGTTTCATAAAAGTTTTTTATATCGAACCAAGAGAACCTAAATTAATACAAAAAACAGTTTTCAAATTAAGAGTTATTTTTAAAAGGGCTATAAAAAGTGAGCTCAATGGGAAATGTATTTTCAACCCTTAGATGGTGAATTCACTGTAATTAACTGCATTTTTTTGGACAGTTGAGCTCAATTTTACAAAACAGACCTGTAGAATCAAATCAATGACTTAGAACCTGTCTGAAAACACAAAGTCATGCTGATCTCCAGACAAATTCAAGAACTGATGAGAAACAAAGCCACAGACAGTATTAGTCTGGAAATGGTTACACAGCTACTCCTAAACTCTGGAACTCCAGCAAACCACAGAGAACAGTGGTGAACATTCCCAAGAATGACCGGCCTGCCAGCACTTCTCACCGGAGCGCAATGACGACTAATCCAGGAGCTCACAGACGAACCCAAAACATCTAAAGCACTGCAGGCCTCAGTTAAGGTTAGTGTTCATGATTCAACTATGAGAAAGAGGCCGAGTGAAAATGGAAACAAAAACGCCTGCTGAGCAAAAGCAACACAAAGGCCTTTCTCAGACGATCTCCAACTCTTTTGGGGGAAAAAACACTTTGAAGACTGGCAAGATGAAAGCATTACTTTTTAGGTGTGTCACAACTGATTGACCCATCAATATCAACAGCATTTGACTTTAAGCTCAAACATGTTTAACCTGTTTAACAACACAATTAAATGAAGACGACCCACAGGACACCCTCTCTCAAATAACACAAAGGTTTAAGAGTGACCTAGTCAAATCACTCTTTATTTATCATAAGAAAATGTGACCTATGCATTAGGCAGATTATGTGTTACATTCCTCTAACATCTTGGATATCACTCCACCCAATAGCTTCACGTAGTCCAAAATCGCTGTGAGTAGGGTTCGAACCTACGCGGGGAAACCCCATTGGATTTCGAGTCCAACGCCTTAACCTCTCGGCCATCACAGCTGCTCTCTCTAAACGGGACTGAGAGGTTCCATCATGACAGGACTTCTCATGGGACAACGTCTCAGTCAGGTCTTTCATGCTTAAAACCTCCCATCCATCCATCCATCCATTTTCTAACACGTCTATCCCTTGTGGGGTTGCGAGGGGTGCTGGTCAAGCTGCCAATGGGCGAGAGGCGGGGTACACCCTGGACAGGTCGCTAGTCTATCACAGGGCATGTAACCTTCCAGTGTGACTGAATTAAAATAGCTCCGCAAAAGGTGGGAAGAATATTGCTGTAAAAGACTTATTGCCACTTATCTCTGATACTTCATGGCTGTTTCAGCCATTAACAGGAGGCAGACGCAGTTATTGGGTAAGAGAGGAATTACTTTTTCAGACTGAGCCAGGTTGGTTTGCATTAAATAAGAAATAAAAGTGCATTTTGTGTTTACTCAGGTCCCATTTGCCTTTTATTAAAATTTGTTTGATGATGTGGAATGTTTAAGCGTAACAAATAAGTAAAAATAAAAATCTGAATTATAATACTTTCTATGCTTTCTTTTCTTTTTTTGATAGAATGTACACAAAAAATAAAGTGTAGCTGAAATCCACCCTTAAGGAAACAAACCAAAACACCAAGATAAACAAAAGGCCCAGAAGGGGGCAGTAAAGACCCAAAAATTATTCCGTCAACACTTAAAGATGAAGTTAGGCAGACATGTATAAAACATTCAGCAATCTTCTCCAACCAATGCATCAGTCACAATGTATCGTGTAAATTAGAAAGACATATTAGTACTTCACAGTTCCGGTGATGTGTAGTGTGGCCCTGTGTGCTCCTGCTGGAGACGGTGGAGGAGAGGCTGAGCAGGAGTTCAGGTGGGATGCCTGCAGGTTTGACAGGAAGTGGCTGCTTCTTCCTGATCTCCGAGGTAACCTGGATGTTCAGCTCAGCCGCTTAAAAAATAAATAAAAATCAGCCAAATACTCAGTACGACTGAACAGGATTCAAAAGGTCTGATGGAAAATTTCCACTGTATTTTTTATTTTTTTTTTACAGTGGACAGGCAAGCGTATGAAAACTTCTAAACTGCTGTTTTGTGTGGTTTTACAAAAAGAATAACTTTTTTTTTTTTTCAAGGCCCCTTCAAAATATTACAAGACCGTCAAGCTCGTTGGAGCTATAATAAAAAGAAATTAGGAGTGGTTTAATTGTAGAGGTGTGATGAGCTACATTTACATATACTTCATTTCTAAGAGTATCCTCACTGCAACATGTTTATACTTCTACTTGAATAACATTGTTTTTAAGTAATGCTAGTCTTACTTGTGCAAATATTTCGGCTACTTTACCCACCTCTGACCAGTTAACTAAGTGAAGAACAAGCATGTTTTAAACAGAAATACACAGAGACGCCAACACAGTTTATGGGGAAGGGAGATTTGTTGTATTTATATAAACTGCCTTTTTCTAATGTTGTTTTGTCTGCTGAGTCTGCAAGTCAATATTGAGCATATGGTTTATCTAGTCACTGGAAGTAGTTTGCACTGTTTAAACGTATATGTGTTGCCTACTTTAGGTAGGTGGTTATAAAATGTTTGTGTTGCTGATTTGAAAATACCAACTCAATTTGGGTTTAATAATAGAGGGCCAATTCACAACACGTCATCTCAAGGCACTTTGCAAAGTCAGTGTCACACAAACAAATTGGTTAAAAGGTGGATTGCATTGAGTCATTGACTTTGCAGCAATCCCTTATATCAAGCATGCATGTAGTGACGGGAGAGAAAAACTCCCCTTTAACAGGAAGAAACCTCCAGAATACCAGCATTTGCTCATTATTTTACATTTTTGGCATTTTCATCAAATCATTTTATTTCAAATGAGATATTAGTCACATAGTTATTTTGTATTTGAGTAGTTTTTCCACCAGATTCTTTTTTACCCTTACTTTATTTATTTATTTGTTTATTTATTTGATGGCCACTCTTTCCTTGTAGCTACTAATATGTTTTATGAGGTAACACTACTCTTTATTTTGCACAATATTTAGCAGCTGTTCCCACCTCTGTTTAATTGTTTTGCACAGAACTTACAGTTGTACCACACAAAAAACTTTCATGAGCGCACAGAATCGTTTTTTATAAACGTTTCTTAAACCAATAATTGATGCGTGGCGTGCCACCGATAATGCTTTGTTTGTTTCTTGCAGAGCAGCACCGGTTTGTCACCGCAGCCCCCAGCAGGGCATGGATGTGAATAATTTACCGTCTGCTCGCTCTTCCCTGGATGAGCTGGGCGCTGAACTGGGTCTGGCCGTGGACAGCGACATTTCTACCCAACAAGGCTGTGGTGGTCAGAAGACATGGACAGAACCTTTCAATTTTGACCGAGCCATAAAGGTCTAACATAGGTTGTTTATCTTAAGTAACAGTTAAAACCAGAGAGACCGGAGTCGGACGCTCCTCCGCTGTCTTCCGCGCTTCCTGGTCGTGTTGCTATGGATACGGCTTGCCCTGACTCCCCACTAGCTGCTCGTTTTTACTTCCATGATGCATTCAAGTACAGTCGTACACTAGAAGATTCATATTAAACACATTTTTTTTGTGATAAAAACATTAAATGCCACCAGTAGTTCATTCAATACTTTGTCAAAAATAATACAGTGTATTTTTCTGTCTTTAATTAAAATTAAAATCGAGTTCTGTGAACATTTTAGAAAGCCATTGTAATCGGCACCTGTCTTTTTTCTGGCAAAACAAAAAAAATTTTTTTTGTTTGTCAATAGGATGTTGGAGCTATTTATTCTTTATTTTAGCACTTTGAATGTTATTAAAATTTTAGTTTATTTACTCTGTTTATTTGTAGGTTGAAAGTTATTTACATTTTTTGTTTGTTTATGTTGTTTGCTTTTGTAAGCCAGGACGAAATGTGAGGCTATTTCTATAAGTAAAGGGTCTAGTATCGGACCATCATGTAATGGGAACGGGGTGGCTCTATTTTATCAGGAAAATCACCAGGAAACAATAGAAATGTATAATCTGTTTGTTGTTTCTCAAACTGGATAAAACACTGTAAAACCCAGCTTTAGAGTTTTGGACATTAAACTTATTTTGCCTGTGTACAAAATATGCCCAATATGCAGTGGTGGATTGATCTTGGGCTATTGGGCGTTTGGTTTGACAAACAATGGAATCGCTACTACATTAGGCACCTTGTGAAATATTTTTGTGTCTGTGTGTTTTTTGAATTTCCACTGGCCAGGTCAAAGAACATAAAAAATAATTACTTATTTAAAAGGAAACTGATTGTGATCATCTGTTCCTTCTTATGTTGAATGCAATATATTTCCTTGGCAAATATGAATTCGAAATTAGCGGAATCTGCCATGAAGAGTGCTTAACTGAACATGGCATCGCCACATGATTTGGTGCTGCAGCACCAAAATTTAATGCAGCAACTATGTTTGGTCATATAAATGAAAGAAATTTAAACAGTCGAAACAATATACACACAAACACTGCATATTTTCTCATTATTGGACATTAAATCAGATTATATTTATTTTACTTCTAGGTTGGTTAGTATTTCTTGGATTTCTTCTTGCTAAATGCCAGAACAAAGACTTTTAAAAACTTTTTTAACAGATTATACCTATTTTTCAGTCAACTATAGTTTAGATTTTTAAAATTAAAAGGAATATTTAAAATTAAAAATGTGTTAATTGTTTCTAAAGAATTAAAATAGTCATGTAATATTGTCTGTGCAACATACCTGTGCAAATTATATGCAGATGTCATGTTGCTTTTATTTCATATAATGAAATAAGCTTTGAACGTTGTTATTGTTTAGTTCTTTTCACAAGAGATGCCCTCTTCAGGCTTTTCAGTCTAACTATAAAAAACTGTTATAGTTTTCTTTGAAGTCTGAAGACACAGATTTTTATTTATATAGAAAGACTATGACATATATGTGTTACAGGTTATTTAATAGAGATATTACTTTTAAATCAAGTGGAAAACCAAAACTTTTGATTTTCCACTGAAGTTATATCTTAACCCCCTTTATGCATCCAAGCATGAGTCCCTATCTTTACCCAATATGTTGTTAAGCTTACAGAAATTTCAAAAATGGCTACTTTTTATTAAATAAATAAATAGATAAATAAATAAACCCAGGCCATGGGAAAATAGACTGATTTATCTGTATTCTTTGGTTGGTGCTTATCTAGTGTTTACCACCATATTAGATGACTTCAACATCAAACATTGCTTATTGATACTTGATGTCAATCAGTGAAATAATAATGATGATAAGAATTTTTAATAACAATAAATTTATTGTTGAGAGACCACTTTAATTGTGCGTTATTAACAGTAATGAGTGAAGACTAAGTTTGCCATCAACACATCCCAGATAATTTGCATTGTTTGGCTTTAAACTAGAAGAATGGCATCTTTGGTCTTTCCTAATTGTTTTCTTCAGCGTCTGTTTCCTCTGCTGTACAATGATGAACGATTTCCTATGCTTGGTGAGTTTTGAAGGTTTCGCGCATGCGCCGCACGTAACACCGGAAAACGTTTGATAAAACTCCAGAGTAATTCATCTTTGGCGCAACACACGATCTTCGTTGCAACTCTTCGGACAGAAAACAAGCAACTCCACAAAGCTCCAAATAAGTAAGTTGACAGCTCTCCACACGGCTTCCTGTGGCTATGTCAGCGTTACATCTGCAAACAGACAGAGATGGAGACATGTTTCCTTTCTTCGCCCTCGGGTTTTTTCCCCCTCCGGAGCCGGGGCGGGGTGCTCCTTCGGCTCACAGTGGTCCAACTGTTTTGGACTTCGAGCTGCTTAGCGTTAGCCAAAGTTAGCTTTAGCTCCCAGCAGTAGCCTAGCAAACGTACCCAGGTACTTCCTGTTTAGCCCGCATTCACCTGTTCTGACAGCTGTTCCCGCTGAGCTGAGAGGCTCGGGGAAGCTATCGGATGTAAGAACCATGAAAAAAAAAGAAAAGAAACCCGGATTTATCTGTGATGAATTAGCTTGCTCCTTTGCTAGTTATGTTTCGCTGTTTGTGGTTTCTGCAGTTGCTGCAAGAGCAATCTGTCCGCCTTTTTATTGCAAGACGTATCACACAGCAAACAGCACTTCGCCAGTGCGGTTCAGCTTTCTAAACGCTTGTTAAGCTGCGGTTTACAGAGAAAAAACCTGGAAACGGAGGCTAGCCAGCTGGTGACACCCCAGCTGTGCCCCATCCAGGCCTGTAGACATCAACAAATGCAGTTAACTGCAGTAATTCTCCCCATCACTTAAAGACAACACAACAACATTGTCATGTGAAAACGACACCATCGCGTTTTGTCATTGATGTGTTGTTTAATGACGTTTCACGGACCCTGGCGTGAAATACTTGAGGACAGAAAGGGTTTTATGAGGCTGTGGTTAATTTCTTTTGCACATTTGAAAAGCGTGTTTTGCAGATGCGTTTCAGGCAGTGCCGTACTTTATGCCCCCTGGCATTGCTGCAGGTGTTGTCACTCTGTCTGAACATTTGCTGTCTGTGAAACAGAGCCAGGATTATTGTCCGGATTGACTTAATAGACAGATTTGACTATTTACAACCAACCATGAAGATGCAGCAATAAAGCATTTCCGAGCAGACACGAATCCCCAGTTTTCTATAAGATCTAACACGTTGTGACTTTGAGTGTGTTTTTTTAAGCGATTTGAATGGTTATAACACGTGAAAAAAGAACAAGAGAAAAATAGGCAGAAGTTATTTAACAGGAGCAGTATTTTTTTATTTGCCCAAGCCTTGTTTTCTTTTCTTTCTTTTCATTAAACTTAAAATAGTGCTTGAAGCATGTGCTGTTTTATGGTGTATTTATAGGCAGAAACATTTCAATCAGTATAAAAAGATCAGACACGATCAACAGAAAACTGACAGATCTTGATCGTTTGCTAGTTGATTTGTTGTTCCCTAAGCTCACTATTTCAAAATGCTTTTTAAAACACTGGTTCTTTTTTCAATATGATACGTTATAAACTGTAATAGCTTTGTTCTCCTTGCTTTGTTTTAAAATAATGAGTTATGCCATAGCTGGAAATCTGAGAATGTTGTCTCTCTTGAGCCGTCACTAAACATAAATAGAAGAAAGGAGCTGCAGCTGCATCATTTTTTAACTAAAACAATCTTTAAAACAAGCATTTCTTTAACCTAATCTTGCTTAACAAGTGACTTCATCATTGAAATTAGTAGCAGAAGATGCATTGCTATTGCTAGGCTAGGTAATGGAACCAGACACCCCAGGATGCTCAAAGATGTCTTTATCTAATTGGTCCTTGATTTAGCAGGGCTGCTTCGATGGGGAAAGGAGACCTTCTCAAAATACAGGCGGGGGCAGTGAAAACTTTATAGCTGATTAGTTATGTGCTACCTTATATTAATGAGATTTAAACTCACTCCTTTTGCAGTTAAAGATCTGATTGGTTGCCATAAATTGGCAATAGTTTCTCTTTCCTGGGCTTAAAGATGTGACTAGCGTTTCAAAATAAACTTGGATGAGTTAATATCTGTTGTAGAAGTGAAACAATTGGACGGTTTAAGACACAGACTTTTTTTGAAAGAAGACTGAATCAAAATAAGCTATAATGTTATTTTTCAAATGAATCATCTGAATTATAGTTGTGCAATATAGTAATAGTTACAGACCACCTAGGATACTAGTGTTATACATATTTGGTTTTAGCAGTGGATTCTCTGGGAGAAGAAAATTATAAATCTCAGGACCATTTGCAACATCAATAATCAAAATAAAAGTACATTGAGTGATTTCTTTTTTTTTTTTTCCCTCCAAAGGAAGTGACGCTAGATGGCATTTGGAAACTTCAACGCTTATTTTAGTCCTGGTGGGCGACAGGCATCCTTAGCATTTCTTTAATTCAGATGCTAAAACTGGCCGTGGGTAATGGGTAAATGTAGTTGTTGCCAGTAATGTGACAAAGTAAAACTAACCCCCAGCCTTGGAAGAATTGTCACGCCCTTATTCTTGAAAAGTGTTACTCATGCAGACGCCTAAATACACCCTTTTAACGTTCGACCAGCACAATGTGCTATTGTTTCACTCTTCAGTCAAACGTACGGACAAACTCTGAAAATAGGAGCGAGACGGTGCACATTCAGTAATCTTTGAGCGCTGTTTTTTTTTTTTTTTTAAATTGCAAGCACTTACTTAGCCCTAAGGTGATTGTTTGTATCTTTGCAGCGAAGTTCTTTGCTGTGTTTGATGGTGGTTGAGGATGTTAGCCACAACAGTCAGTGAGATCTCAGTCAGGGGAAATTGGGTGAAGTTTAAATAAGGGGAGCCAAGCAGATTCCCACCATCTAAAACATCTCATAAAAAGCTTTTTTTTTCTTTTACCTCTTGTAGGCTTCACTTTTTTCTTAACTGAGCAATACAAATGCGTCTTTGTTCCTGACTGCAGGAGGAGTTCTCTTATGAATTGTTTGCAACCTATTGGTTTGCTTTCTAGACTATTTTACACCAACCTCATGTTCGCCGCAGATTTCCCTGTTTTGCTTCTCATCGCAACAGCAGAGAGGCCTAAATCAAAGGCAGCCGCAGTTTCACCCGTTTTTTCTAAAAAGGTTTCGACAACAAGCCTTTTCACCGCTGCACATATCCTTTTTGTGGACAAAAAAACGGGAAACTAAAGTCGTCAGGTCAGGTTCATGGGAAGGTCAGCAGATTTATGAAGCAGGAGACGTTACCATCCTTATCGATCTGTCAAAAGAGTTGCTCGTATTATCTACCGCTGGAAGAGAGGCCATATGAATAGCATCACCTTTCAGTAGGTTGGGAGTGCTGCCAAAGGGAAAGATTTCCCTTATCTTCCATTCCTCAAGTGAACTGTCAGTGCACTTAACTACATAAAACA